>NW_023621145.1:0-5799 GCF_014905685.2 Nematolebias whitei
TTTGGGGTCATCAGGGTCAGATCAGGGTCAGATCAGGTTCACTACAGTCCCCCCTTTGGAAATCATCACCTGTCCATGGGGATGAATTCCAACCGTGAACTTAGACCTTCAAATGTCCTTGAGCTTGATGTAATCCAGCAAGGAAGACCAAAGTCAGAAGTAATCCAGCAAGGAAACAAAGTCAAGGTAATTCCACAATGTTCTTGGTATTCCATTGTGTTGATTATAATCCCATATCGTCTCGATAATTCCATTGTAGCAATGCTTTTAACCCCTTGGAAACAGAGTCTGTAATCCACTGGAAAAAGTCATATAATCCACAACGGTAAATCCATAACAATTGGAAGTGTTGATTAATCAGCATACAGAGGGGTACCCTTGGGTTGAACTGAAGAAGCGGCCACTGGATGAAGAGTGGAGACCAACGTCAGGATTGCAGGTCGCCTCCAGCGAAGGTTGTCTCCAGCGACGTCCAGCCTGTGCCGTTCTGGTTCAATGTGTCATGCAATTATGTGGTTTAAGGTGGGCTTATGAAGGGGATTTTACATAAGGCCTTAAACTATATGCATCTGGTGTGTAAGCTATTATGGTTGGGAACAGCTACAACTACCAGTTAAGGGGTGAAGAATGCTGAAAAGGGGTAACTACAGGGGTTTAAGCCTATAGAAAAGGGTTCCAAACTATTTTTCCATTTCTAACTTGGTTTAAGTTAGCTTTACATGGTAAAATATAGTTTGGTGTAATTGTCTGTTGTCTTTTAGACGAACGACTTGAGATTGGGTGTTTGGTTTTCCCATAAATGTTTTGGAAGTCTATGGCGAGACTTATCAAAAAGAATTAGCTATCCCCCCGAATAGAATTGTTCGAGTAGGTTCGGCTTAAGCGTTGTGAGATCAATGTAGATTATGGTACTCAAGGTAGCAATAATATACATTGACTCCGCAAAGATTGCAATTTAGTGAATGAACTGCATGTTGGCATGGTTAAAGGCCTCTTAGTCTCTAACTTAACTACACAACAAAATTCATTCTTGCCTGGGGTGTTCGAAAACAATACCAAAAACCAATTAAACGATGTCTCAACATCGACAAGAACAGTGACTAAGCAACCAGTTAAACAACGTTTCAACATCGACAAAAGCAGTGATTAAGCAACTAGGAAACAACGTTTCGGTGCGCCACTCACTCTGAATGTCAGATTTGATCATGTTATCGCGTCTGGTAGCATTATCCTAACTGGCGTCACCCCCCTTCGGTCATGGGAGACTGCGAACACGGGTGAGGACGTCGCTCCATGAGCTAAAGTTAGGTTGTCCTTGAGTAGTTTTAACTGTTTGCGCAGCTGAAAGAGGACTTTTAGGTCTGGATTGGAATCCAGTTTGACTTTTGATGGAGTGTATTTGTCTGGGTCAGTCAGATACAGTATCATCGAGTTAATTGCAGGATCATTCAACTTCTGAAGTTGGATGATGTCTGGGTCAGTTGAAATTGACTTTTCATATTTTAAAAGAACTTGGCGAAGTTTGTCTCTTTCTTCATCAGATGTCAGAGTGTCATCTTGAGCGACCACCTGTTCAATCTGTGATGAGACTGATGAGGGTTCTTGCTCCATGGGGAGCTCCAACGAATCCTTTTCTGAGTCGTCGGACCTGTCTATGGGCAAGGCACCATAGGTTTGAGGTCCTTGGTCGACATCATTGGTTGAGAAAAGAGCGATGGCCTGTGATGATTTCGTGAAACATACTGGCCCAGCTTCTTGACTCGGTACCAGGTTATCTGGGAGTCCTCCCAGAACTGGAATGCCTAGTTCAAAATCATGAAAATCAGGTTTTGAGTTTTCAGTTTGCGATGACTCGTCATCGTTTGTGTGTGAGTTTATCCCCCCCTCGTCCGATGAGGGGTTGTTGGAGGCAGTAACAGCAATGTCTTGGTGTGTTTCACCGACATCTGTAATGTTGTCATTCGCGCCTTCAGAGTTAGTAGCGATCAGATCACTACATCGTGCTCCTGGTTTGGTTCCCATTTCAGCGTGTATCAAAGTGTCTAAAAACCTTTGCATTTCCTCTGTCTCTTCCGAGCTCAGAGGTTTAGGGCCTTGTTCCTGGAACTTTTGTGATTTTTTCGCCTCGGGACGTTTCGTCCGAGGTGGGAGGCGGCTAGGTACGTCTTTTGGGGGTTCCTCTTCGGATTTCCCATGATAATATGGGTCCTCTTGGATCCCATATCCTTGCGTCCTGCGCATGTCCCATATACGATAATCACGTTCATCCTCTGAAGGAGGAGCCTTTTTGTTCCAGCGTGCACCTTCATTATGCGGTTTATTAGTCTGAAAATACTGCCTTTTCTCGCCTGTTTTAGGAGGAGGTGGCGCGCACCTTCCTTCCATTTCTAGGGAGTGGGGTTTAACCTTTACACCAGGAAACACCTCTATGGGCGTCTTAGCATGAGAACGTGCCTCAAACACATTCACAGCACACTGTTTAATCTCATTTATGGATTTTTCTCTGAAATTTGCCATAATTTGTACTGACATGCGTATGTCAGTGTGGAGATTTTTGCTGAAAACAAATTTAAAATTTTCTTCTTCCTCCATTCCGGTTTCATTTCTGTAACCAAAATAAGCTTGGAAGATTCTTTTGTAATAAACTTTTGGATGTTCATTCTTTCCCTGCTTGACCTTGTCAGCGGCTGGGAAACCAGCAGGTCCTGTGCAGGGGTCGTACTCTTTAATCAGAGCTTCACACAGAAGTTTGTAATCCTTTCTCGTTGCATCAGGTAGACGCTCGATGAAGGTGAACACCTCTCTGTCCGAAGTGAGCCGTATCAGACTGATCTTATCCTCTACCGTAGCATTAGGATAAGATCTCAATCTGAACTCCAGATCTTTGAGATACGCTTTTGTTTCAGTTGAACCCATCGGTTCAGGTACAAAACGTTGTACATATTTTGAGAGTTTTAACAGAACATCCATTGAAAGAGGAAGTTGCCATGCACTCTGTTGCATGTTTGGTGGAGGAGGCCTGTTCAGGTCTGTTCCTACCACTTTATGTGAGGGTGGATTAAGAGCAGGAAGTGTAACAACGTCTTTCTGAGGTGTATGTGGGTGGCCTGGACTCTGTCCACGGTCTTCAACTCGCCCCACGTCAGAAATCTTGTTTGTTGCCGCTCGTAGTTTTTCTTCACATGTTTTTAAGCGTTCCTGTGATGTATGATAATCACTTTCTAAACGCATATTTAGCTGTTGCAATATGTGTTTATCCATTCTGAGTTCTTCCAGCTTTTTGTTAAGCACATCTATTTTGCTATTCAGCGAATCAATTTCTGCATTTGCATTTTGCTGTAATTGAAACATCTGTTCAGAATGTTTTTTTGTGAGGATTTCGTGTTCACTTTTAAATTGAAGGAAGTGTTCTTCAATTCTCTGAACCACCTCTTTTTCACTGTTTAACCTTATTGCAAGGTAATCAGCTTTCTCAACAACCGTATAGAATGATTCTTTCAGCAAAATTGTAATTTTAGCCAGCTTTTCATAGTTTGGCATTGTAATTTCTGTAGAGGTCACACTTTCTGCAACCTCCTTCAGATTGTCCACTAACTCTTTTGGGTTCATGCGCTCTGTCTGAATCATATATGGATGTAAGGATGTTGTCAGAAGCGCGAACGCATTCTCCAAGCAGTCCGCCATTCCTTTTGGATCAAAGTCTTTTTCTAACACACCTGTCATGTTTTCACTGTGTAGCAATTTATCTGTTTGAACAGTTGCAAGCTTTAGATATTTTACAGGTAAATATTTGTATTCGAGTCAATGAGTTTTCACACTTATTTTAGCTTTTTGGGTTTACACAGAAGTACTGTTATAAGTCAACTTATTCAAATGTGGGTACCTTTCTCAGGTTTTACCCCAATTCATGAATATTTAAGTAAATGCTCTTCTGGCAGTGTTACTTTTTGTGCTTATTTTTCAACAGATATCAGTTACCAAGCTGTTTTTTAGTGTATTTTACTCTAAACCACTGAATTTTTTATAAACCTGCAATTTTCTAAAAAGTCTCACAGCAAATCAGTTTAAAGCGTTTTTTAAACCGTTCTGTTCCAGAAATTTGCTATTTTAACAGTTACTCATATAACTAAGTTGTGAAAAGAGAAAGAAAAGTTGATGATGTATCAGGATTAATCAGTCCTTCCTTCAGAAAAACTGTTATTCCTGTTCTCCTGTCTCATCCTCTATTTAAAATTAAATAGGAAGATGTATTTGTTTAGGTGGCAACTTAAACAGAAAAATCTCTTTTTCCTGATAAGTTTACTCTTATTTAGTGATTTTGCAATTAAACGTGTATTATCTTTCAAGCAAAATGAGTAAACTTTTCAACTCTGTGAATATTTGAACCGTTTCTATTTTTTTAAAAAGTTCCTAACTTTATTTTGTACCTTTTAAGGGATTATCAGTGAATAAAGTCTATTTGGTAAATGCTTCTTTGCATAAATACCTCTTACTTTTTAAAATGCAAGATAACAGTGATTATTCAGTTTTGAAGAAGTTTTTTAACTCAAAAAATGCCTTACAGAAAAATAAAAAGAACGTTTAATTTCACTCTTTACCTAAAACTGAAGTGAAACTGCGATCTAAGTTTCTCCAGGAGGGGGTAGTGTTTAGCTTTTTTCAGCAGGAGTCTATGACGACTTCCTGTGACGTTCGGTTGACATCCTGTTGTTAGCCGCTTAGCTTAAAGTTAGCTTCGGCTAAACTCGGTTAAAATCAACATTTCTGAACGAATTTAAGCGTAAACGTGGCGTAATTTCAACAAGCACGACTGTTATGCATGAACACGAGTTTTATGGGACATTTGCAGCTTTATTTAGTGATTTTAAGCGTAGTGAAGGCTCCTTTCCGACATGGGGGAGTGACGTGACACGTCATTCATCCAGTCGTTAGCTGTTAGCTTAAAATTAGCATCGCTAGCGTTGTTTAAAAACATCATTTTATGACGGATTTTAAACTCTAACGTGGCAAAATTTCAGCGAGTATGCTTCGAAGCACTTAGCCAGCGTATCAAAATCACTTTAAAGGCGCTTTTCAGCTTTAAAAAGCAGATTTTATTTCCCTATGAAAACGAATTTCATTTCCGGGTGGCGTGATTGACACGTCCCTCATCCAATGAGAACGTTACACACGGTCTTTTTCAACCAATGACGCAGCGTTAAAGCAACCAGCATGCTAGATTCACGTGAACTAAAATTCGTCAACTTTTCGTCTTTTAAACTGTCAAAATGCACTTTTTCTGTTAAAATTTGTAACGATTAACTCTTGACTGTGTTCTGAGACTTCATCCAGTCTTTAAAACGTTTATCCATCTATTCAAAATACTCGTTCAAGCTTAACAGAACCGAACCGGTCCCACAGAACCTGGTCTTTCAGCAGAACCTCCGTACTTTTAAACAGAATCAACGTTTCCCACAGCTCATAAGCTTAGCTACACATAGCAGTCGTACAAATTCAGCTTTCATAAAGACTTATGACACAATTTCAGCTTTCTGTGAGCTTCCTGAGCATCACAGACCAACACGCTTAAACATGCAGCGTAACGCTTCAGGCGGTGCAGCTCCGGCTGCGTTTCAATCACAGCTGATAAACTGTTATTTTTCTTATATGCCAACATGAAAAAAAATCAATGTTTACACGAATTCACAGTCATTTATGAGCCGTAACGAGCCACCAGTTGTAGTGGAAACGTACGTACGTGCCACCAGTTGTGGTATGACAATATATGAGATATATATGCATACAATATTCACGAGTTCC
>NW_023621146.1:0-5798 GCF_014905685.2 Nematolebias whitei
ATAGATAGATAGATAGATAGATAGATAGATAGATAGATAGATAGATACCCTGACATCTCTCTCCACAGCCACCTCTTCCAGCTCTTCTGGGAGGACCTCAAGGTGTTCCTAGGCCAACCGAGAGACTTAAGTCTCTCCAGCATGTCCTGGGTCTCCCTCGGGGTCTCCTCCCAACACCTCCCTAGGGAGGTGCCCAGGAAGCATCTTAAGAAGAAGAAGTGTCCAAACCACCTCAACTAGCTCCTCTTGATGTGGAGGAGCAGCGGTTCTACTCCAAGTTTCTCTCGGATAACTGAACTTCTCACCCTATCTCTAAGGGAGAGTCCAGCTACCCTGCGGAGGAAACATTTCAACCGCCTGTATCCATGATCTCATTCTTTCGGTCACTACCCAAAGTTTATGACCATAGGTGAGGGTAGGAACATAGAATGACCGATAAACAGAGAACTTTGCCTTACGGCTTAGCTCCCTCTTCACCACAATGGACTGGCACAGAGTCCGCAATACTGCAGATGCTGCAGCAATCCGTCTGTCAAGCTCACGCTCCATTCTTCCCTCACTTGTGAACGAAATCTCGAGATACTTGAACTCCTCCACTTGAGGCAGAACCTCACCTTCGACCTGAAGAGAGCAATCCACCCTTTTACAAATGAGGACCATGGCCTCAGATTTAGAGGTGCTGATTCTCATCCTGGCCGTTTCACACTCGGCTGCGAACCGCTCCAGTGTGAGCTGCAGATCATGGCATGATGACGCTAACAGGACCACATCATCTGCAAAGAGCAGAGATGGAATTCTGAGACCACCGAACCGGAAACCCTCCTCCTAAATGTGTGGATGAGATTCACTCCTCCTTGAATCGCCACCGTATCGTGGTTCACTCCACTCTGAATTCATACATTCTGAAAAGGATTATGAAAAAAAATTGAAGTTTTAAAGCAGGCATCACTTTAGATAAATCTTACTCAGATTGTGTAGAAGTCCTTTCAAAACAGTAAAATATATATTTTAAAAGTAATTTGGACAAAGAAGAGTGTGTTTGCTAACAGATCAGAAGAACAAAGCCTGATATCTGAGTCCCGTCTGTTCTCATTTCTTTATTTCAGGCCTATCAGTTGGAAATCCCTTCCCCTGCGAGGGAACCCAAGCAGAGAGGAGCAGGTGAAAGTGATGCATGCTGATACGAAACATTTTGACCTCTAGGAGCCTCATTAGTGCTGTCAGATTCAAACAAATCCAATACTGCACAGGGACCATTTCACTGTTTGCCGCAGAAAATCTCTGCTAACTGAGCTTCCAAGAAACTCTACAAATGAGCTACTGTAAGACCTAAAAATCAAAGTGACAGAAAAATTAAGCATGGATTTTTTTACTTTGATTGCAGACATTCATAGCAGGTCAGTCCTGTCATAATTCACTGATCACATGCAGTAAGTCGCTGCAGGGAGATGGACATTTTCTTTTCTCTCATTCTCAATTTCTTAAAATTAGATCTGTCATGTTTCTAATCAGACCCACAGCTCCTGAAGAAATTAGAAAAAGGCAACCTTCTCGTAAGTTCAGTCACCTCAAACTTTCTGTGTACATCAAAAATATTTTGCACCCAGCTTAAGTTTCCAAAGATAAAAGGGAAAACCTAATGTTAGCCACAACACAGAGTATTTCTTCTTATTTCAGCTTTTCCCTCATCACTCAACCTCCTCCATCTCAACTAAAGTTTCATTTGATAAGAAAATACAGTTTGGCAGAAATTAAATGAAGCTTAAACTGGGTTGTTAAAGATAATAGTAGTAAAACAAATAGAAATAAACTATAGTCTGTGGAAAATAAATAATTGTTCTAAACTTAAAAAACTCTTAAAAGAAAACCAGAGACATTTCTCTTTTAGCTCAAAACCGGAGCGCGAGGTTTATTCTTTCTGCAGAAAGGAGTTGCTGTCTGCGTGAAGTCAGAACACAACACAGCACACTGGATTCTTAAAGAGACAGTACATATTATTTATACATGTTTCGTGCGTCACAATAAAATTCTATCATAATGGGAGGATGAGTTCCTCAGGTTGACACTATACACAAGTTCTTGTTATCAGTACGAGATGATGTTATTCTTCTTGTTGAAGCCGTGTTCTGTAACAAGTCTTCTGTCCATGTGACTAGAACATTCTGAAAAACATTGTGGAACTGGTATTTTTTTTAATTAGATTTGTAACAGTCTTTTTTCATGAGCTAGAACATTCTGAAAAAGAAAAACATTTTGATACGAAAAGCGTAAAGTTCTGTATCTTTGCCTCTTCTGCGGGTGGTGGAATACAAGGACGTTTGCAGGAGCAGAGGACAAAAGTTCACATTTACAAGAGTTTACCAGAGTTCACATACACACACCAACTTTGAAAGTCTGCAGAATGAGCATGGATTAAATAATATTTAAACAATACATGTTAGCTTATTAATTTTTTCACAATTTTCCCCCCTTTTGTTCCAAAGGAACAACAAAATAAGAAAACAAAGTGAATAAAATATATATATATAAGTATAGACTTTGAAAGGGATAAACATCAAGTTCAGTGCATCACTTGTGGTTTGGCACAGGACCATCATAAACTTCAAATGGAAGTTGCAAGAGCTGTTTTTTTTTGGGTTACAGACCCTGTTTAAAAGCTTATGCGTACAGGTAAGAAACTTCAATTTAATTCAAAACATGAAAATATACAAAGAACATAAAGGAGGGCATACTGTTTTAGTCAAAAAGTATTAACATAAAATATAAAAAGAAGAAAACATAAAATTTTTATTTAAAAGCATAAAACCAAAATATGAAAGATTAAGAAATGTCTTTAGTTCTGGAAATGTTGTCCAGTGTACTCATGGTCTTCTGGTCTAAGCCTAAGAACACAACTTTGGACGACTAAGACTACTAAATCTAGGAATTCTAGTCTAGATGGAATGGGTGAAGTTTCAGTCATCAGGGAGTGTCCGCCTCTGTCAAAGTCAATTACAAAGATGTCATCGGTGCAGGATGTGTCAATCTCAAGAATGGATTGATGTTCTCTAACTGTAAAACGAATTTTCATTTTATCTTAAAACAAAAGTGGTGGAAATCCTAGGCGACAGTTCAGTGGATGGGCTGGGCTTTTTGATGTCAATGTCAGAGATGGATGTCGTAACTACTCCTGTAAAGGTCTTGTTTATCATGTTCTTGATGCATGGGACAACACAGGAGAAAAATAAGCAAAACAAAACTAAAAAGACGATGAGAGGGGCGCAAATTTTCAACAGAAGCTGCCACCATGAACCAGAGGTAAGCCATACCCAGAAGTCAAAGGGCTGTGCGCCTTTGGTACCGCTTTCTACATAGTCTTTTAAGTGGGACAATTCTTCTAGTGCGTCATGGATGGCACCTCCATCGTGTGTTTCATCAGGGATAAATGTACAGCATACTTGACCAATTATCTTACAAACGCCCCCTTGTGAGGCCGTTAAAAGATCAAGGACAACTCTATTTTGGAGAACCATATTCCTAATTGCGTTTAATTCATTTTGAGTTCCTTTTCCTAGCATTTGTGTGGCATTAATCAGGCGGAGAAGTGCATATCTATTGATCTCTACATGGTTGCGGACTTCACCTAATCCAACCATAGGGAATATTTGTTGAAAGAATTTTTCACCACCGTTCCAAATTCTGTATTCCCATGGTACTCCCGTGCTAGTGGTAAGCCCTCCCCATCTAGTGACTTTGGGCATAGGTGAACGACGGGGTCTCTTATCGCGTGATTGTGGTGGTTTTCTTAATACGAACATTGGGTTTGTTAGCTGAACCAAAGCACATAATCCACCCCAATTTGGAGGGAGAGCGGTGTATGCCTTGTGGCCGCAAAGAAAATACCAATCTGACAGGACCCTGGAGCCTTTATCTCCGGGAACTGAAACACTACAGCGAGTCACGTTTTGTCTGCCTTTTGTGTGTTTGTGTATGTGAAAAGTTCTTTGTGTTAGTAGTCCCTCACAATTGGTTAAATTGTAACCATCACAAGACGTACCGCTTGCACGATTTCCGTCTGTGAAGTTTTCTCCTTCTCTGCAAAAGGTGCAGTACAGGTAAGTTGCCTCATTTCCTGTCCTGGGTGGGGGAAGATCACAGAAAGAGTATACTGTCTTACATAGGTTCCATGGGAGGGTACCTACTGAAGTAGTACCATTATTAAATACGCAATTTCCTAGTGTTTCAGGTTTTAAGTTTGTTAACGTGATAATTTCTGGTAGGGTTAGTGGTATTTGGGGCAGGGGCAGTACATCAGAGGTTGCAGTACAGTTGCCCTTGGGGAATCGTCCCAACATTAGCTTGGCTTGCAGGGCGAATAAATTCACATTTTCTATTAGTATATGAGACAAAGGTAGTGAGTAATTTCGCGAGTTCCAGTGTTGTAGGCCTGGGTGAATACTCAAGCCATACAGACAAGTCTGTATGTTGGGGGAGACTGGTTGAGTACGTAGTCCTGAATTGTGTGTGGCATAAGGCATGTGTGCGCATACATAACAATTAGTGGTGTTTCCTTCGTGAGCTGTTCTATTCATCAGTTGCCACCATAAGTTTGTGCTATAGTCGTGTTGATGTTCATGGTCAGGTTTCAGTAATTGGGATAAGTCGCGTCGGGTGCGTGGGTGTGTTAAGTTCTGTGTGTGACAAGATCCCTTGTCTTGAAAAAAACAAAAGTGTTGTAAGAGGAAAATAAAACCAACAACTAAAACGAAAATGTATGCAAAGAATGCAAAAAGTTTCCACTGGTACCGCATAGAGTTCATGATGGTTGTTTGTCTGTTGGGTATCAAACGTCTATCTGTTCTGCCTGCCTGATCAGTTGGAGGGTCTAGGTACCCCGCCGCCCTCACTGTGAGCCTGAGCTCTATCAGTGGGTGGTGAACGTGAGTGGCGTAGATTCCTCGTGGGTATCAAGCCTTTCAGACTCCGATACTTGTTGCACCCGCGGTGGCACCCAGCTCTTAAGCTCTGGTGCTTCTTTTCCTCTGGCTAGTTCTCGATATCCTGGTTTCCGTCCGGTTGAAGAGGGGCAATGGGGACGCTGCCTCACCTGGTTTTGACGCCAGTGAGTGTGCTGTCCTGGCTCTGTTAGGTTTGGTCGTGGCCTAACAGACCGCTGCCTCAGCTACCCGTTGGTGCTGAGTGACTCTTCGGGCAGTTGCCCTGGTCTTTCCTGTCCTTTGCTCCTTTGGTCTTCTCCTGATGGTGGAGTGATCCCTTTGAACAGCTTACAGTGGGAGGCGTGGACCCAAGTAGTTCTCTCAGCCACCTTCACAGCCGTGTGGGTGGTCAGCAAAACCTGGAATGGTCCAGTCCACCTGGGAGAGTTCCAGCGCCTTCTCCTGAAACATTTAATCATAACAAAGTCTCCAGGAGAAATACAGTGCAATTGCTTTTGTGCAGGTGTAGGGAGTCCTCCCTGCACCTGAGACCTGATGGATGTTAAGTGTTTGGTTAGTTCAATGCAATAGTTCATCATGTTATGATCACAGTGTTTAAGATCTCTGGTGGGATCAGTTGTCGGTCCAACTCCCAGATTGGGAGGAGCTGCAAAAAGGATTTCAAAAGGACTAAGACGAAATTTAGCTCGTCTCTGCATCCTCATATACATAACAGCAATAGGCAAGCATGTGACCCAGTTCTGTTTTGTGTCCTCACAAAGTTTGGCCAGTTTGTTTTTCAAAGTACCATTTTCTCGTTCAACAGCGCCCCCGCTCTGTGGGTGGTAGGCACAGTGTTTTGTCAGGTCAAAATGTAGGGTC
>NW_023621147.1:0-5798 GCF_014905685.2 Nematolebias whitei
GAAGAAGCTGCAGCAAATATATCCATCAATGTATTAAAATAAAAGAGATATAAAATCTAAAAGCTGTAGTTTCAGAACTCGGCTCTTTTTTCTTGCATGGTGTTTTTCTAAATCCAGATGTTTCTTCGTGCTGCACTGATGTTTCTTTGTGTGACTGAAGACAGTCTAGGATCCTCTGAACAGAAGAGAACATCATGGTGTGCTGCTTTCTTTCAGTCTTCACTAGAAGTTTAGTTCAAGGTCCGTGGGAAATTTGCCAACACAGAAGCAGTGAAGTCTGAATGTTTGTGACAGATTGATTCTGACAAACGAGGAGACAGGAAACCTTCAAATGAACAAGCAAAAGAGAAAAATATCCCCCGCTGCCTTTCATGTCAGAGTTTTAGATTCAAATCATCTGATGTTGAGAAATGACAAAGTTTGAGTCATTTTTGTGTTTGTTAAGATTGTTTTACTGTGGAGACCCTTTAGAGTCGAGTTGAGTCCATAAGTTAATCAGTTGTAGACGAACATCCAGATTATTTCCTGAAACTTTGAATTAATTACATTTATTGATTCATGGAATGAGGAGCGGCACAGTGGAGCAGTGGTTAGAGCTGTCGCCTCACAGCAAGAAGGTTGCAGGTTCAATTCCCTCCTGAGGACTTTCTGTGTGGAGTTTAGATGTTCTCCCTGTGCATTTATTGCTAACACTTAAAAAACAAATGAACACACACACACACACACACACACACACACATCAAGAACATTGTCCCTCCTCCTCCATCAGCAGGTGATAAACATGTCTGACCTCAGAGTCTCCATTCCACATCGTGGACTCTCCAGAAAACCACACAGCTGCTTCACTCCTGAATCCTTCAGCTTCTTGTCACTCAGGTTCAGTTCTGTCAGATGGGAGGGGTTGGACTTCAGAGCTGAGCTCAGAGAAGAACTGCTGATCTCTGACAAACTGCAGGTCATCAATCTGAATAAAAAACAAAACAGTTAAATAAAATAATTTCTAATCTCTTCAGGTGTGTTCTGGTTTCCATGTGCAGCTCAACATTAACATGTCTTCATCTCCATGACAACAGTCATGTATCATATCAAACCAGCTGTGAATCCTGCTGTTCATGTTACACGTTTCAAACAGGGTGAAACAATTGTTACAAATGACGTTTGGTCTGGCTGGCCTCCCGCCTCAGCTCCTCACTCTGAGTGGAAGTCTGGGAAACCTGGAAACATAAGTTAATAATGTCCGTGAGTGAAGGGGCAAACTTCCATCTTCTTCCCCAAAATCGGTCTGATTTATTATAAATTTACACAATTATGAAGATGGCCGCACTCAGAGCAGTTGCAGCTTCACAGGCTCCCGGTACCATCCCAGTTTTTAGAAGTTTTGATATTGACTCTGTGCCTGACTCCGCGCAATTTATGCGTGTGAACTATAGCCGAACCGAACTGATGAGAATAGGAGTGGATTTGCCACGAAATATAGCAGAAATCAGCAACAAACTCAAAACTACGCTTGGCAGAATGCAGATCTTAAAGTCATCTACCTGGAAGCTGCAGCAGAGGCGTTCCAGCGGGCAGAAGAGGAAGCGCTGCTCCCGGCTTAAGAGGAGAGGATGCCGGGTGGGGGTTATGGTGAGGCTACGAGCTAACGCTAAAGCCGGTAAACTCCCCATGCCATCTCTCTTTCTGTCTAATATCCGCTCGTTGGACAACAAGACGGATTTACTTCGTCTGAGAGCGGGCGCCTCAGAAGAGATGAAGAAGTGTGCGGTGCTTTGCCTCACAGAAACGTGGATTACAAGCAAAACGCCGGATACATTCTTCCAGCTGGATGACAGACTTTTTTTTCGAGCGGACCGCTGCAGCGAGCTAACGGGGAAATCATGGGGAGGCGGAGTGTGCATTTACGTGAGTAAAAGTTGGTGCACAAACTGTACTGTTGTAAATAGCTCATGCTCGAAGGCTTTGGAGCAAATAACAGTGAAATGTCGGCCACATTATCTACCCCGTGAGTTCACGATGACGTTCATCACTGTCTTTTACATTCCTCCGGACGCTAATGCTAATGAATCACTACAGGAGCTACATGATATCATCAGCTCGCTGCAGAGCAAACACCCCGAGGCTCTTTACGTGGTAGCCGGAGACTTTAACCACGTGAATCTAAAGGAATGTCTCCCAAGCTTTAATCAACATGTGACAATTCCGACACGTGGAGACAAGACGCTGGACCGTGTTTTACACGAACGTAAAAGATGCATACAAAGCCGAACCCTGCCCCCACCTAGGACTGTCAGACCACATCTCAATCTTCCTGGCTCCTACTTACATGCCCCCGCTGAGAAGCTCCAGACCGGTACAAAAGGAAGTTAAATGCTGGATCCAGAACAGTGGCCCCATACTGAGAGATTGTTTTGATCGAACAGACTGGCAGGTTTTCAGAGAAGCTGCTGAAAATGGAGGTTCGCTTGATCTTGACCAATACACATCCTCAGTTCTGGGTTACATTAGTACATGTACTGAAACCGTCTCCACTATCAGAAATGTTAAAAGCTACCCAAACAGAAAACCTTGGCTGAATGCAGAGGTGCGTACCCTGCTGGAAGCCAGAAACACTGCCTTCAGGTCTGGAAACTCAGAGGAGCTGAGTAGGACAAGAAAAGAGCTGGTTGCTGGTATTAAGAGGGCCAAGGCCACATATGCACAGAGGATCGAGGGTCAATTCATCTCACAAGACCCTCGGAGCATGTGGAGGGGTATTAAGTGCATAACAGATTATAAAGGAAGGAGTGAACAATGCCCCAAAGACCCATCTCTGCCTGATGCCCTCAACAAGTTCTATGCACGCTTTGAAGACCCGAACAGACCACCCAGCACCAGACTCACCTCGCCACCAGATGAAGAGCATCTCAGCGTGACCTCAGCAGAAGTAAGGAGGACCTTCAGGAGGATTAATCCGCACAAAGCAACTGGCCCAGACAACATCCCCGGAAAAGTGTTGAAGGAATGTGCTGATCAGCTCTGCGAGGTGCTGGAAGACATCTTTAACACCTCACTTACCCTGGAGACGGTTCCCACCTGCCTGAAGACTGCCACCATCATACCAGTCCCAAAAAGCTCTACTGTGACTGGTCTGAATGACTATTGGCCAGTGGCCCTCACCCCGATAGTCGCTAAATGCTTCGAAAAACTGGTCATGACTCACATCAAAACAACCATCAACATCAACAAGGACCCTCATCAGTATGCATACCGTGAGAACCGATCAACAGAGGATGCCATCTCCTCTGTGGTCCACACTGCGCTCAACCACCTGGAGCAGAAAAACTCTTGCGTCCGTATGCTCTTTGTTGGCTTCAAATCCGCCTTCAACACCATGATCCCCCAAACCCTGATGGACAAACTATCCACACTAGGACTAAGCCCCTCCATCTGCAACTGGGTACTAGACTTTTTAACAAACAGACCACAGTTAGTGAGGATCCACAACTTCTCCTCCTCCACCATAACCCTCAGCACTGGCTCTCCTCAGGGATGTGTGTTGAGCCCCCTCCTGTTTACTCTGCTCACGTATGATTGTGCAGCTACCCATCCAGGCTGTCACATTGTAAAGTTTGCAGATGATACAGCGGTGGTGAGATGCATAACAAACAATGATGAGTCCAGCTACAGGCAAGAGGTGGAACACCTGGAGAGCTGGTGCAAAGAGAATAACCTTCACATCAATGTGAAGAAGACAAAGGAGATGATTGTGGACTTCAGAAGGAACAAAAACATCTACACCCCCCTGAACATAAGAGGATCTGCGGTGGAAGTGGTCTCCAGCTACAAGTACTTGGGTGTACACATGAATGACAACCTCAGCTGGAGCAACAACACCACCAGCCTGATCAAGAAAGCTCATCAGAGACTCTACTTCCTCAGACGGCTGAGACGAGCTGGTCTGGGAAGTTCAGTCCTCACCTCCTTCTACAGGTGTGCAGTGGAGAGCATCCTGTGCTCGAGCATCAATGTGTGGCATGGAGGCTGCACAGCTGCAGAAAGAAAAGCTTTGCAGAGAGTGGTGAAGGCTGCACAGAAATCTGTTGGAATCAGTCTCCCCACCATCACAGACATCTACACCTCCAGATGCAGGAAGAGGGCCACCTGCATCATGAAGGACCCCACCCACCCAGCACACACACTTTTTGCCCCACTCCCCTCAGGAAGGAGGTTAAGGAGCATTAAGTGTAGAACCACTAGACTGAGGAACAGCTTCTACCCTGAGGCTGTTAGACTCATGAATCTCTAACTAGAATAATCACTGTGAAAAACCATATCATGTTGCTGCTGATCTGTTTCATGTTGCTGCTGATCTGTTTCAATGTTGATGTGTTCATGCGTGCACATCTGCTCACAGACTCATGTTCATGTTTGTGCTGATGTTCAATGTTTTATGTTATGAGTGCTTAGTGTATATTTAGTTGATGTTTTTCTTAGTTCATATCTTAGATGTTATTACTGTTTTTCTTATACATTTTATTGTTGGATGTAACTGGGACCCTGTGTACATAATTTCGCTCCACCACATGTACCACATGAGGTGCGAATGACAATAAAGAAACTCTGACTCTGACTCTGATACAATAAACTTTCCTCAGTCAATGTAATAATGTCTCAGTGTCCTTTTGTTATCCTACGACATCATGAACCCTCCACTTTAGTGGGTAGAATACGTCCTCCTCAAGCTTGGCAGCAAAAGTAAGATCAAAGCATTTCACACATAAATCAAATCAGATATCATCTATTTACAGTAAATACCACAATTTTCCCAAGTGCAATAATATTTTAAACATACACATTGCTTTATCAATTCCCTTGAATTGTTGTTTTTATCGAGAGTAATAATCATGTTAACATGTATAATTAAATATAGACGTCTTTAAATGACCATGTATACTTCAAGCGCTCACCTGCTGGTTAACTGTATGACTGACGGTAGAACTAACCAGTGAGACTGATTGCACAGGAGGAAAACGATAAAGAAACTCCCGTTCAACATATAACTGATTAAATGCAAAACTGACAATAGCTTAAAGCTTCTACTTGTTCAACATTCTTCTTTTAACATTAATAAAACACAAAACACCTTTATAACCTTATTAGAGTTGGATCAGAGTGTAACCCCGCCCGCCATTATACGTAACGGTCAATGCTAAGTAGCTGCTAATGCTAGGTAGCTTCTGTCGCCGTTACGACAGAACTCGCTTCATTACACACCTGAACATGCGACCACAAACTCGATACCAATCTTATTCACTACTTCACACTTTAGGAGGGACAGTTGTCACCTGTTTCACACATTACCAACCTGGAAACATAAGTTAATAATGTCCGTGAGTGAAGGAGCAAACTTCCATCTTCTTCCCCAAACTCGTTCTGAGGAGGGAGAGCTCCTCGCGCTGGGTATCCTGGGAAACGACATCCGTCCTCCTTTGGTTCGATCCTTTTCCCTTTTAGTTTTGACACTATTTCAGTCAGCTTCAGTCCCAAAGTAGAGTGTTGAAAATATTTTTGTCCCTTGCAGGCAACAATAAAACTATGTCATGATTTATACCCTTGATTTTCTTGTCTTGTAATAAACAAGTAGTGGATAAAACTCTCGAAATAGAATGTATTAGACAAACACTAATAGCATAAAAACATTACATCGAACATCAGCACAAACATGAACATGAGTCTGTGAACAGATGAGCACGCATGAACACATCAACATGGAACAGATCAGCAGCAACATGAAACAGATCAGCAGCCACATGAAACAG
>NW_023621148.1:0-5798 GCF_014905685.2 Nematolebias whitei
TCCACTAGAACCTACAAAATCTGGACAGAACACAGTTCCACTAGAACTTACAACATCTGGACAGAACACAGTTTACTGGAACCTACAACATCTGAACAGAACACAGTTCTACTGGAACCTACAACATTTGGACATAACAGTTCTACTGGAACCTGCAACATCTGGACAGAACAGAGTTTCTTCTGAAACCTACAACATCTGGACAGAACACTAGAACTTACAACATCTGGACAAACTGGTTATACTGGAACCTACAACATCTGGACAGAACACTGTTCTACTGGAACCTACAACATCTGGACAGAACACTGTTCTACTGGAACCTACAACAAGGAACATACAAGAGAACACCCAGAGAAACTCAGATACTACTCCACAGTACAGTCATCCAGATGTGAGTTCAGGAGGAATGTACGGTGGCTGTCACTGATGGAGAACCTAGATGGTCTGACATCAGTCCAGGTCCTAGTGTGAGCATCTGTCTGAGGAGGAGATGGGGGGCAGGGTGTGTCGGGAGGAGGTGAAGGAGGAGCAGAGGAGGAGCATGGGGAAGGAGGAGAGTCTGACGTCAGCCGACAGAATTCGAAGATTCACCGTCAGACAGTTTGGGTACAACGTTCTGAGCCTGGCTCGCCGTGGACTGAAGGTACGGTGAAACCCAGCCTATTTCTCCAGGAGCAGATAGAACAATCAGACTCTTAGGTAGACAACTCTCTGGTGGTCTTCAGGCTGAACTTCTCACTCCTCTGTGGATTTTTGTTTCCTTTGCAGGAGGTCCCAGAAGAACTGTGGGAGCTGCTGGAGCTAGAGAAGCTGAATCTGTCCCTCAACGGTCTGAAGGTTCTGCCTTCGCAATTAGCCCACCTCTCCAACTTGGTGGTCCTCAACTTGTGGGGTAACCAGGTGAACACACCTCTCTTTTCACTTCCTGTTTTCCCACTTCATGTCGGGTCACATATCAGTATCTTTGGTTTCCTTCCGAATAAAACTAGTGTAGAGGCTGAAGATGGTCAAAGTGAAGGACACCTATCAACCAGAACCAAACTGGGTTGCTGGTTCCCGTCAGCAGGTTGCAACGGTTTGATTTGACATTTGGTCTGTTTTTCAGAGGGTTCAGGTTTGGCTCGTCTTCATCAGGACGTCGGTTTCTTGATCTTCTTCGACTCCTCTGTAAATGATCTGTCATGTTTCTGAAGGTTTGCTCTGGGCTCCAGATGTTCAGTTTTAGTGTTGATGGAAATGACAGGCGTGTTCTGTTTTGTTCTCAACACTGAAAATTTTCAGATGAATTTTTCTGGTGGAAGCACCAAAGACAGAAATGAAACGCTGAAGCAGAGTCTCAGGTACAAGTTCAATGTCCCATGAGCAAGTCGGCGAATCAAATCTTATTTGGTCAAAACCCGGTTCTAATCCTTCTGGAGTCCACCTGGATCCGATTTCTGTCCTTCAACCTTCAGCTGGACTCAGACACAAACAGGAATCCCAGGAACCTCCTACACCCCCTAGAGTCCAGATCCAACAGGAACACCTTAAATTCATTCATTCGACCATTATTTCTACAGGTTAGTCCCACTGAGCCTCGAGGACTCTTTTACGGACACCTGGTTTTAAACAGTCATGACAATAATAGACAGTTATAAAAGAGGAATACAGATTTTTTTTTTTTACAAATAAAATGGCAACCAAAAGGACAGTCAAAAGGAAAAAAGTAGCAAAAAAAAAAAAATCCCCAGCTAGATTATAAGATTATATTATAGATTATAAATGTTAAGAAGTTTTGCTCTACCCTGTGAGATTTCAGATGTTTGTTTCAGCTGTCGACAGAAGCTCTGATCGAAGCCTGAGCTCCTCCACGTTCAGAACAAATGAAAAGTGATCAAGTTAGCCTCAGGTTGGGGTTCAGCTCTTTAACATTTTGTTTGTTTCTCTGGTTCTGTATGAACAGGTCTGCCCAGGACATCCTTGTAAGAGAGATTAATAATCTCAGTGGATTTCTTCCTGGTCAAACAAAGGTAAAAAAAAAGTTCTGAGGTTCTCATGTGTGAATCCTTTAATGCAGGGGTGGGCAATTATTTTTTTCATGGGGCCACATGAGAAACAGAAAACATTGTGGAGGGCTGGGCCAAATGACATAACTCAATACTGCATAATATTAATAGTACTTCTTTCTTAAAACCAGTAAATATTGTTTAGACAAGCTGGTAAGACTGGTAAGAGTATTAGTTATGATTAAGCAAAGAAAAAGTGAGGTTGTCTTACACAAAATGTCATTTATTCAATTAAATTTCCCAGTACAATGGTAAACTGAATGTTTTACCATTTGTGACTGAGTTTATTAATTATTATTTTCAGTCACATTCACCCAAAACACAATGAGTTTCATTTACTGTTGGAAAGAGTTCTTAGTTTTCTAAAGACATCAAAATGTTGTCTTTGTACTTCAAATATTACGAAACATCATATAATAGTGATCATCACTGAACTGTGATTTTGAGTCCTCGTTCACTAGTTGGTGCCTTTACATTTGTAGTCTAACCACATCATTTGATGTTTTTCAGTTCTTTTTTCTTGTTTAGTGAGAGAAATCTAGTCTCTGTTGGACTTTAATGAGAGCATTAAAGTCAGGTTGAATGTCTGAGGTGGAGAGGCAAAGCTGACAGATGATCATCAGTGAAAGAGGAGCTACACCTGCATTTGGTAAACTTCATCACTGAGAATGTTTCTTCACATATGTTAGAGCCAAAAAGAACCAACATCTTCTGAGCATGTCTCCTCATGTTTGGAAAGTTCTCCTCCTCGAGAGTAGAAATCTAGCAGCGATTTTGACTTAAAGTGTTCTGCTCGTACCACGTGAGTCAGAGTCAGAGTTTCTTTATTGTCATTCGCACCTCATGTGGTACATGTGGTGGAGCGAAATTATGTACACAGGGTCCCAGTTACATCCAACAATAAAATGTATAAGAAAAACAGTAATAACATCTAAGATATGAACTAAGAAAAACATCAACTAAATATACACTAAGCACTCATAACATAAAACATTGAACATCAGCACAAACATGAACATGAGTCTGTGAGCAGATGTGCACGCATGAACACATCAACATTGAAACAGATCAGCAGCAACATGAAACAGATCAGCAGCAACATGATATGGTTTTTCACAGTGATTATTCTAGTTAGAGATTCATGAGTCTAACAGCCTCAGGGTAGAAGCTGTTCCTCAGTCTAGTGGTTCTACACTTAATGAGACTGCAGGTCCAAGAGTTCCAGCTGAACATCACTGGGTGCATCATCAACACTGCAGCTAAAAGGAGAGGAAATCATGCATTTTAATCATCTTCAATTCTTCTGAGATCTTCAAATCACTTTGATAACTCACCATGCAGTGCATGATAAGTTATTAAATTATTAGTCATCAAGTTACTGAGGAGTACCTGTGGAGGTGATCTGCTGATGGTATAGTTCTTTCAGGGCTTGCATGTGAGTGTTCCTCTCCAGTTGGCTTGAAAGAAACTGCACCTTTCTCATGAAAGCCTTCACCAGGCTGTGCAGTTCATGAACAGAAAGACCCTTGCCTTGCAGTTTGGTGTTCAGTTCATTCATCAGTGCAGTCACATGAACAGCAAATGAAAAACCTGCCATCTGGTCCTCATCTGAGAGCTCTGGGATGTCTTGCTTTTTCTTCTCACAGAACTCTTGAATCTCTGCAGCCAGGTACCAAACTATCACTTTGCCCAGGCTGAGCCATCTGACAGCTGTGTGATGTCACCGCTCAGTTTCATGCTCCTCTAAAAGTGCATGTGATACAGCGCTCGTGCCCTGATCAAGTTTACTGTTTTAGTTACAACACCAATAACATGGTTAATTTTTAGCACTGCCTTGTACAACACATGTTGGTGTATAATTAAATGAAAAAATATTCATTTCTGATCTGCGTTGATTTCAGTCACTTTTTCTTACATACATTTCAAAAGTCCAACATTTTTCCCTTAAGATTTGGACAACCGTCCTCTGTGACACCTGCCAGTCTGTCCCGTTTCAGTCCCAGCGTGTCCATTTACCTCTGAGCAGATCGTTTCCGGTCGTCGTCCCTTTCATTGCAGCCAGCTCCTCCAACATCCTGAAGTCTGTTATTCCACGGATAAATACGAGTAACTGGGCTGTGTCTCAGACGTCACGACTCTCGTCCAAAGCCAAGAAGAAAAAGTCCAAACCTGCCACGTCACGTTGCAGCTCAAGCTCCAGATTCCCAGCAATGTCCTCGATCCTTCTCGTCATGGTTCTCCTGGACAGAGGGACTTGCTGAAATGCTTCTTTATTTCCAGGCATATTAGTGCTGCAGAGTCCACCACGCACTCTGACATCCCCCCCCCTGCTGTTTTCAGTTATTTTGTGGGATATCACAAAATTCGTCTCGGTTGCTGCACCCCTGGATGTGTGAAGCTTGGTAAAACAGCCTTGCTGAATTTTTGTAGCTTAGCAAAGCTTCAGATGTCTGCACCCTTTCAGCATCAGTCAAGTTTTTGTATTTCTCTGCGTGTTTTGTGTCATAATGTCGACTCCAACTGTAATCCTTAAACCAGCCGTCTGCTCTCCACAAACTAAACGCACAGCTCTACCTCCAACTTCACTAAATTAATATTGAGCAGTCCATCTTTTGTTGAAAACCCTCCACTCAGCATCTACTGTTTTTTTACGAGTGGACATTTTTGATGGCTAACATAGTCTTGTGACCTGCGCGTGACAATTCAATCATGCACATTGCGCATGTCTTGATTTACGTATTGCATCATTTTGTACGTGAATAAAAAACCCTTCAAAATAAAAGCAATGCAGCTTTAGTCCACACACACGAGGGAAAATTAGGGAATATGTTTTTTTGCCCGTGACCCAAAATGGAAGAAGCGGGTTAAAGATAATGGATGGATGGATGGTTTTTTTTGTAACTCCCCTTACGGGGGCCGGTCAGAGTCAACCAAAGGGCCGTGTGTGGCCCTGGGGCCGTACAATGCTCAGGGTCTGCTTTAATGTCTTGTCTTGCTGTTTGCAGCTGGGCAGCCTGCCGGCAGAAATCGGACAGCTCAAGAGACTTCGAGTTTTATTCGCCTACAGAAACATGCTGACTGAAGTTCCCGAGGAGCTCGGGGACTGCACACAGCTGGAGGTAAAGTTCTCCTGTCTCTGATGATCCTGGCTTGTTCACCCTCAGAGATCCACCACGGTCTCCTGCAGCTGTTGTCTTTTAAAGGTGCTGAGTTTGGCCAACAACCAGATGTCTTCTCTGCCGACTTCTCTCTCCAACCTGACCAGACTGAAGAAGCTCAACCTCAGTAACAACCTCATCACTCACATCCCCACCTGTGTCTACAGCCTGAAGACTCTGGTCTGTCCAGGGTGGAAAGCAAACAACAAATATCACTTGCATTAAACCTTTATCCAAACTTCTGCTCTTTTTGGTTCCTGCAGGTTTTTCTGGATCTTTCTTGTAACCTCCTGGAGAACCTGGCTGAAAATATCCAGGCTCTGGTGGAACTAAAGATCCTGATCCTGGAAGGAAACAGCCTCCACTCACTGCCCAAAGCCCTCTGCTTCCTTACCAGGTAACCAGGAATACAGGTAAACACTTAAACAGGTAACAATATACACAAGTAAACACGTGACCAGGTAAATGCATCAAAAGAGAAACATGTCAGAAGGTGAAGACGTCATCTGTTAAATCTTTCACGATGTAACTATTCACCAAGTAAACACATCACCAAGTAATGAAGTCACCAGGTAAACACATGAACAGGTAA
>NW_023621149.1:0-5792 GCF_014905685.2 Nematolebias whitei
ATTTGAGGTCATCTGGGTCAGATCAGGGTCAGATCAGGTTCACTACAGTCCCCCCTTTGGAAATCATCACCTGTCCATGGGGATGAATTCCAACCGTGAACTTAGACCTTCAAATGTCCTTGAGCTTGATGTAATCCAGCAAGGAAGACCAAAGTCAGAAGTAATCCAGCAAGGAAGACCAAAGTCAGAAGTAATCCAGCAAGGAAACAAAGTCAAGGTAATTCCACAATGTTCTTGGTATTCCATTGTGTTGATTATAATTCCATATCGTCTCGATAATTCCATTGTAGCAATGCTTTAACCCCTTGGAAACAGAGTCTGTAATCCATTGGAAAAAGTCATATAATCCACAACGGTAAATCCACAACGATTGGAAATGTTGATTAATCAGCATACAGAGGGGTACCCTTGGATTGAACTGAAGATGCGGCCACTGGATGAAGAGTGGAGACCAACGTCAGGATTGCAGGTCGCCTCCAGCGAAGGTTGTCTCCAGCGACGTCCAGCCTGTGCCGTTCTGGTTCAATGTGTCATGCAATTATGTGGTTTAAGGTGGGCTTATGAAGGGGATTTTACATAAGGCCTTAAACTATATGCATCTGGTGTGTAAGCTATTATGGTTGGGAACAGCTACAACTACCAGTTAAGGGGTGGAAAATGCTGAAAAGGGGTAACTACAGGGGTTTATGCCTATAGAAAAGTGTTCCAAACTATTTTTCCATTTCTAACTTGGTTTAAGTTAGCTTTACATGGTAAAATATAGTTTGGTGCAATTGTCTGTTGTCTTTTAGACGAACGACTTAAGATTGGGTGTTTGGTTTTCCCATAAATGTTTTGGAAGTCTATGGCGAGACTTATCAAAAAGAATTAGCTATCCCCCCGAATAGAATTGTTCGAGTAGGTTCGGCTTAAGCGTTGTGAGATCAATGTAGATTATGGTACTCAAGGTAGCAATAATATACATTGACTCCGCAAGGATTGCAATTTAATGAATGAACTGCATGTTGGCATGGTCAAAGGCTTCTTAGTCTCTAACTTAACTACACAACAAAATTCATTCTTTCCTCAGAAACAACCAAAATCAATTAAACGATGTCTCAACATCGACAAGAACAGTAACTAAGCAACCAGTTAAACAACGTTTCAACATCGACAAAAGCAGTGATTAAGCAACTAGGAAACAACGTTTCGGTGCGCCACTCACTCTGAATGTCAGATTTGATCATGTTATCGCGTCTGGTAGCATTATCCTAACTGGCGTCACCCCCCTTCGGTCATGGGAGACTGCGAACACGGGTGAGGACGTCGCTCCATGAGCTAAAGTTAGGCTGTCCTTGAGTAGTTTTAACTGTTTGCGCAGCTGAAAGAGGACTTTTAGGTCTGGATTGGAATCCAGTTTGACTTTCGATGGAGTGTATTTGTCTGGGTCAGTCAGATACAGTATCATCGAGTTAATTGCAGGATCATTCAACTTCTGAAGTTGGATGATGTCTGGGTCAGTTGAAATTGACTTTTCATATTTTAAAAGAACTTGGCGAAGTTTGTCTCTTTCTTCATCAGATGTCAGAGTGTCGGCTTGAGCGACCACCTGTTCAATCTGTGATGAGACTGATGAGGGTTCTTGCTCCATAGGGAGCTCCAACGAATCCTTTCCTGAGTCGTCGGACCTGTCTATGGGCAAGGCACCATAGGTTTGAGGTCCTTGGTCGACATCATTGGTTGAGAAAAGAGCGATGGCCTGTGATGGTTTCGTGAAACATACTGGCCCAGCTTCTTGACTTGGTACCAGGTTATCTGGGAGTCCTCCCAGAACTGGAATGCCTAGTTCAAAATCATGAAGGTCAGGTTCTGAGTTTTCAGTTTGCGATGACTCATCATCGTTTGTGTGTGAGTTTATCCCCCCTTCGTCCGATGAGGGGTTGTTGGAGGCAGCAACAGCAATGTCTTGGTGTGTCTCACCGACATCTGTAATGTTGTCATTCGCGCCTTCAGATTTAGTAGCGATCAGATCACTACATTGTGCTCCTGGTTTGGTTCCCATTTCAGCGTGTATCAAAGTGTCTAAAAACCTTTGCATTTCCTCTGTCTCTTCCGAGCTCAGAGGTTTAGGGCCTTGTTCCTGGAACTTTTGTGATTTTTTCGCCTCGGGACGTTTCGTCCGAGGTGGGAGGCGGCTAGGTACGTCTTTTGGGGGTTCCTCTTCGGATTTCCCATAATAATATGGGTCCTCTTGGATCCCATATTCTTGCGTCCTACGCATGTCCCATATACGATAATCACGTTCATCCTCTGAAAGAGGAGCCTTTTTGTCCCACCGTGCACCTTCATTATGCGGTTTGTTAGTCTGAAAATACTGCCTTTTCTCGCCTGTTTTAGGAGGAGGTGGCGTCGCACGCCTTCCTTCCATTTCTAGGGAGTGGGGTTTAACCTTTACACCAGGAAACACCTCTATGGGCGTCTTAGCATGAGAACGTGCCTCAAACACATTCACAGCACACTGTTTAATCTCATTTATGGATTTTTCTCTGTAATTTGCCATAATTAGTACTGACATGCGTATGTCAGTGTGGAGATTTTTGCTGAAAACAAATTTAAAAATTTCTTCTTCCTCCATTCCGGTTTCATTTCTGTAACCAAAATAAGCTTGGAAGATTCTTTTGTAATAAACCTTTGGATGTTCATCTTTACCCTGCGTGACCTTGTCTGCGGCTGGGAAACCAGCAGGTCCTGTGCAGGGGTCGTACTCTTTGATCAGAGCTTCACACAGAAGTTTGTGATCCTTTCTCGTTGCATCAGGTAGACGCTCGATGAAGGTGAACACCTCTCTGTCCGAAGTGAGCCGTATCAGACTGATCTTATCCTCTACCATAGCATTAGGATAAGATCTCAATCTGAACTCCAGTTCTCTGAGGTACGCTTTTGTTCCAGATGAGCCTTTTTGTCCAGGTACAAAACGTTGTACATATTTTGAGATTTTTTGCAAATCATCCATTGAAGGAGACAGTTTCCATGCACTCTGTTGCATGTTTTGTGGAGGAGACCTGTTCAGGTCTGTTCCTGCCACGTTATGTGAGGGTGGATCACGAGCAGGAGGTGCAACAACGTCTTTCTGAGGTGTATGTGGGTGGCCTGGACTCTGTCCACGGTCTTCTCTGAGTTCCAAACGAACTCGCCCCACGTCAGAAATCTTGTTTGTTGCTGCTCGTAGTTTTTCTTCACATGTTTTTAAGCGTTCCTGTGATATATGATAATCATCTTTTAAACGCATATATAGCTCTTGTGCAATTTGTTTATCCATTCTGAGTTCTTCCCGATCTTTGTTAAGCACATCTATTTTGCTATTCAGCGAATCAATTTCTGCATTTGCATTTTGCTGTGATTGAAACATCTGTTCAGAATGTTTTCTTGTGAGGATTTCGTGTTCACTTTTAAATTGAAGGAAGTGTTCTTCAATTCTCTGAACCACCTCTTTTTCACTGTTTAACCTTATTGCAAGGTAATCAGCTTAATCAACAACCGTATAGAATGATTCTTTCAGCAAAATTGCAATTTTAGCCAGCTTTTCATAGTTTGGCATTGTAATTTCTGTAGAGGTCACACTTTCTGCAACCTCCTTCAGATTGTCCACTAACTCTTTTGGGTTCATGCGCTCTGCCTGTTTATCATATGGATGTAAGGAATCTGTCAGAAGCTTCAACGCGTTCTTTAAACAGTCCCTTATCCCATAAGCATCAAAATCTTTCCCTAACACACCTGTCATGTTTTTCACTGTGTAGCAATTTATCTGTTTAAAACAGTTGCAGGCTTCAGATATTTTACAGGTAAATATTTGTATTCGAGTCAATGAGTTTTCACACTTATTAGCTTTTTGGGTTTACACAGAAGTTCTGTTATAAGTCAACTTATTCAAATGTGGGTACCTTTCTCAGGTTTTACCCCAATTCATGAATATTTAAGTAAATGCTCTTCTGGCAGTGTTACTTTTTATGCTTATTTTTCAACAGATACTAAGTTACCAAGCTGTTTTTTAGTGTATTTTACTCTAAAGCACTGAATTTTTTATAAACCTGCAATTTTCTAAAAAGTCTCACAGCAAATCAGTTTAAAGCGTTTTTTAAACCGTTCTGTTCCAGAAATTTGCTATTTTAACAGTTACTCATATAACTAAGTTGTGAAAAGAGAAAGAAAAGTTGATGATGTATCAGGATTAATCAGTCCTTCCTCAGAAAAACTGTTATTCCTGTTGTCCTCCTGTCAGTGGCTTCTATTTAAAATTAAATAGGAAGATTTATTTTTTTAGGTGGCAACTTAAACAGAAAAATCTCTTTTTCCTGATAAGTTTACTCTTATTTAGTGATTTTGCAATTAAACGTGTATTATCTTTCAAGCAAAATGAGTAAACTGTTCAACTCTGTGAATATTTGAACCGTATCTTTTAAAAAGTTTCTAATTTTATTTTGTACCTTTCTTAGGTTTTATCAGTGAATAAAATCTTTTTGGTAAATGCTTCTTTGCATAAATACCTCTTACTTTTTAAAATGCAAGATAACAGTATTTATTCAGCTTTGAGGAAGTTTGTTAACTCAAAAATTGCCTTACAGAAAATAAAAACGTTTAATTTCACTTTTTACCTAAAACTGAAGTGAAACTGCGATCTAAGTTTCTCCAGGAGGGTGCAGTGTTTAGCTTTTTACCAGCAGGAGTCTATGACGACTTCCTGTGACGTTCGGTTGACATCCTGTTGTTAGCCGCTTAGCTTAAAGTTAGCTTCGGCTAAACTCGGTTAAAATCAACATTTCTGAACGAATTTAAGCGTAAACGTGGCGTAATTTCAACAAGCACGACTTCTTAGCATGAACATGAGTTTTTGGGACAATATTGCAGCTTTATTTAGTGATTTTAAGCGTAGTGAAGGTCATTTCCGACATGGGGGAGTGACGTGACACGTCATTCATCCAGTCGTTAGCTGTTAGCTTAAAATTAGCATCGCTAGCGTTGTTTAAAAACATCATTTTATGACGGATTTTAAACTCTAACGTGGCAAAATTTCAGCGAGTATGCTTCGAAGCGTTTAACCAGCGTGTCAAGATCACTTTAAAGCGCTTTTTTAGCTTTAAAAAGCAGATTTTATTTCCCTATGAAAACGAGTTTCCATTTCCGGGTCACGTGATTGACACGTCACCAATGACAGAGCAGCGCAGGGGTGAGGGGAGATGACGTAGGCACGTCAGTCAACCTTCTCAGCAAATCAGAGCGCTCCACACAGCAATATTCAACCAATCAGGAAAGCGTTTTAGCCAGCATGTTAGGTTAGCGTGAACATGAGTTCGTCAACTTTTTCGTCTTGTAAACTGTCAAAATGCACTTTTTCTGTTAAAATTTGTAACGATTAACTCTGAGCTGCCCGGAGTCTGCAACTCCGGTCTCAAAACGTCTTTCTAGCTATCCAAACAACTCGTCCCAAGTTTTTCCAGAAACGAGCCGGTCCACAGAACCGGGTCTTGCAGCAGAACCTCCGTCCGTTTGGACCTCAGTTTAAACAGAATACGTTTCCACAGATCAAAGCCACTTAGCAACACTTAACAACGTACAATTTCAGCTTTCACAAGACTCAATGTCACAATTTCAGCTTTCTGTGAGCTTCCTGAGCATCACAGACCAACCCGCTTAAACATGCAGCGTAACAGCTCCGGCTGTGTTTCAATCACAGCTGATAAACTGTTATTTTTCTTATATGCCAACATGAAAAAAATCAATCTTTACACGTTTTTACAGTCATTTATGAGACTTTA
>NW_023621150.1:0-5790 GCF_014905685.2 Nematolebias whitei
GAAACTTGACCTTTGACCAACTTACACTTGCTCATTTCAGACAGAAGATCAAGAAAAATGAATAATTACTCTGTAACAGACCTTAACTTGATTTCTACTTTGAATGAGGATTAAAAATCATTAACTGTTTCACAGTTGATTTAAAATGAGTAGTTCACTTCAACATTTAAAAATGGTTTGAACTGAACGCACTTTGATTATCAAGACATTTGTAAAATAGTAATGATAATAAAAGAGAGTGTTCTTTCAATTGATCAGTGCAGGACACTTAGAAAGTCTCTGGATGGACTTGATTTTGTGTTTCTGGACTCAAATCAATGAAATAACAGTTCTTGTCCCAGGAAGGCCCTCAAGGTCAGGATTTGACCTGAGGCTTAGTTCACTACAGTACCCCCTTTGGAAATCATTGCCTGTCCATGGGGATGAATTCCAACATGAACTTACGCCTTCGAATGTCCTTGAGCTTGATGTTATCCAGCAAGGAAAACAAAAGTCAAAGGATGTAATCCACAATGTTTTTGGTAATTCCATTGTGTTGATGGTAATTCCATAATGTCGTTGGTAATTCCATTGTAGCAATGCTTTAACCCCTAGGAAACAGAGTCTGTAATCCATTGGAAAAGTCATATAATCCACAACGGTAAATCCACAACGAATGGAGGTGTTGATTGATCAGCATACAGAGGGGTTCCTTGGATTGAACTGAAGATGCGGCCACTGGATGAAGAGTGGAGACCAACGTCAGGATTGCAGGTCTCCTCCAGCGAAGGTCGTCTCTGAGCGACGTCCAGTCGATGCCGTTCTGGTTCAAATGTGTAATACAATTATGTGGTTTAAGGTGGGCTTATGAAGGGGATTTTACATAAGGCCTTAACCTATATGCACCTGGTGTGTAAGCTATTATGATTGGGAACAGCTACAGCTACCAGTTAAGGGGTGGAACATGCTGAAAAGGGTAGTAATAGGGATTTATACCTATAGAAGGGTGTTCCAAACTATTTTTCCATTCCTAACTTGGTTTAAGTTAGCTTTACATGGTAAAATATAGTTTGGTTCAATTGTCTGTTGTCTTTTAGACGAACGACTTGAGATGGGGTGTTTGGTTTCCCCATAAATGTTTTTGGAGTCTATGGCGAGACTCATCAAAAAGAATTAGCTATCCCCCCGAATAGAATTGTTCGAGTAGGTTCGGCTTAAGCGTTGTGAGATCAATGTAGATTATGGTACTTAAGGTAGCATTAATCTAAATTGACTCCGCAAAGATTACATTTTAACAAATGAACTGCATGTTGGCATAGTTAAAGGCCTCTTAGTCTCTAACTTAACTACACACAAAATTCATTCTTGCTTGGGGTGTTCAGAAACAATACCAAAAACCAATTAAACGATGTCTCAACATCGACAAAACAGTGACTAAGCAACCAGTAAAACAACGTTTCAACATTGACAAAAGTAGTGATTAAGCAACTAAAAATCGACGTTTCGGTGCGTCACTCACTCTGAATGTCAGATTTGATCACGTTATCGCGTCTGGTAACATTACCTTAACTGGCGTCACCCCCCTTCGGTCATGAGAGACCGCGAACACTGGTGAGGACGTCGCTCCATGAGCTAAAGTTAGGCTGTCCTTGAGTAGTTTTAACTGTTTGCGCAGCTGAAAGAGGACTTTAAGGTCTGGATTGGAATCCAGTTCGCCTATCGATGGAGTGTATTTGTCTGGGTCAGTCAGATACAGTATCATCGAGTCAATTGCAGGATCATCCAACTTCTGAAGTTGGATGATGTCTGGGTCAGTTGAAAATGACTTTTCATATTTTGAAAGAACTTGGCGAATTTTGTCTCTTTCTTCATCAGATGTCAGAGCGTCGGCTTGGTCGACCACCTGATCAATCTGTGATGAGACTGATGAGGGTTCTTGCTCCTTGGGGAGCTCCAACGAATCCCTTTCTGAGTCGTCGGACCTGTCTATGGGTAAGACACCATAGGTTTGAGGTCCTTGGTCGACATCATCGGTTGAGAAAAGAGCTATGGCCTGTGTTGGTTTTGTGAACCATACTGGCCCAGCTTCTTGACTCGGTACCAGGTTATCTGGGAGTCCTCCCAGAAATGGAATGCCTAGTTCAAAATCATGAAAATCAGGTTCTGAGTGTTCAGCTTGCGATGACTCATCATCGTTTGTGTGTGAGTTTACCCCCCCTTCTTCCGATGAGGGGTTGTTGGAGGCCACAACAACAGTGTCTTGGTGTGTTCCACCGACATCTGTGACGTTGTCATTCGCGCCTTCAGATTTAGTAGCGATCACATCACTACATAGTGCTCCAGGTTGGTTTCCCATTTCAGCGTGTTTCAAAGTTTCTAACAACCTTTATAGTTTCTCTGTCTCTTCCGAGCTCAGAGGTGTAGGGCCTTGTTTCTGGAACCTTTGTGATTTTTTCGCCTCGGTTCGTTTCGTCCGAGGTGGGGGAGGGTTAGGTACGTCTTTTGGGGGTTCCTTTTCGGACTTCCCCTGATAATATGGGTCCTCTTGGTTCCTATATCTTTGCGTCCTACGCACACCCCATTTACGATAATCACGTTCATCCTCTGAAAGAGGAGCTTTTTTGTCCCAGCGTGCACCTTCATTACGCGGTTTGTTAGTTTGAAAATACTGCTTTTTCTCGCCTTTTTTAGGAGGAGGGGTCAATGCACGCCGTCCTTCCATTTCTAGGGAGTGGGGTTTAACCTTTATACTAGGAAACACCTCTATGGGCGTCTTAGCATGAGAACATGCCTCAAACACATTCACAGCACACTGTTTAATCTCATTGATGGATTTTTCTCTGAAATTTGCCATAATTTGTACTGACATGCGTATGTCAGTGTGGAGATTTTTGCTGAAAACAAATTTAAAACCTTCTTCTTCCTCCATTCCGGTTTCATTTCTGTAACCAAAATAAGCTTGGAAGATTCTTTTGTAGTAAACCTTTGGATGTTCATTCTTCCCTTGCGTAACCTTGTCAGCAGCCGGGAAACCAGCAGGTCCCGTGCAGGGGTCGTACTCTCTGATCAAAGCTTCACACAGAAGGTTGTAATCCCTTCTCGTTGCATCAGGTAGACGCTCGATGAAGGTGAACACCTCTCTGTCCGAAGTGAGCCTTATCAGACTGATTTTATCCTCAACCGTAGCATTAGGATAACCACCCAGTCTGAATTCAAGGTCTTTGAGGTACGCTTCTGTTCCAGTTGAACCCATTGGTCCCAGTACAAAGCGTTGTACATATTTTGAGATTTTTAGCAACTCATCTATTGAAAGAGGAAGTTTCCATGCTCTCTGTTGCCTGTTCGGTAGAGGAAACCTGTTCAGGTCTGTCTCTACCACTTCAGGTATGGATGGAGGGGTGTGTGATGTAAGGAGATTTGGGTCTGAAACCCAGTGTGCCTCCACCTTCTGTCCATCCCTCTCACCATATTTCCTTTCTGCATGGCAAAGTTGTGTTTTAAGCACGTCTATCTCAGCTTTGCAGCGGGAAACTTGTGACACTGTCTCGACGTGATCCCGTCTTAATGCAAAGTATGCTGTGGAACACAGTTCAGCCTTGTTTACCATAGCATAGAATGATGCTTTCAGTAAAAATGTCAATTTAGCCAGCTTTTCATAGCTTGACTTTGTTATGTCTGTAGAGGTCACACTCTCTGCAACCTCCTTCAGCTTGTCCAATAACTCTTTTGGGTTCATGCTGTCCACCTGTTCACCATATGGATGTAAGGATCCTGTGAGCAGCGTCAACGCTCTCTCTAACCAGTCCTTCATCTCACAAGGATCAAAATCCTTTTCTATCACACCTGCCATGGTTATTCACTGTGCTAGCACTTATCTGATTAAACAGTTGCCAACTTCAGATTATTTTAACAGGTAAATATTTGTATTCAAGTAAGCAGTGAGTCACACACTATTTTAAGCTCTGGATTTACTCAAAAGTACTGTCATAAGTCAACTTATTCAAATGTGGGCACCTATTTGTAGGTTTTACCCCAATTCATGAATATTCTTAAGTAAATGCTTCTCAGGCAGTGTTACTTAACGTGCTTAAATCAAACAGATACTAGAACCAGGCTCCTCAGTGATATTTACTCTAAAGCACTTAACATTAAATAAACCTGCAATTTTTCTAAAAGTTTCAAGCAACTTTAGTTTTCAAACGCTTTCTTAAGCCGTTTTTTCCAGAAATTCGCTATTTTAAACAGTCATTAACCAGGTGGGTGAAAAGAGAAAAGAACAAAATGATGAGGAGATTATCAGTCCCTCTTCAGGAAAACTGTTATACACCTCTTTCAACAGTAGGTGGTGGTGTAAGCTTATTTATACCAGCAGGAGTCTGACAACTTCCTGTGGATCGTTCGTTGACATCCTGTTGTTAGCCGCTTAGCTTAAAATTAGCATCGGCTAAACTCGGTTAAATCAACATTTCTGAACGGATTTAAAGCTTAAACGTGGCGTTGTTTCAACAAGCACGACTTTTTTGCATGAAACATGAGTTTTGTGGGACATGTGGCAGCTCCATTTAGTGATTTTAAGCACAGAAAAGGCTTCGGTTGAACCGAGACTCATTTCTGAGTCACGTGACTGAACATCCAATGACAGAACAGCAACGGGGGTGGGTTTTACGACCTGACATCAGAGGAAGTGACGACAGACACGTCTCTCAGCGAATCAGGGCGTTTCAAACAACAGTTTTCGACCAATCGCTGCTCGCTATTTCAGCTTGCGTGTTAGCATTTAGCCTGAACATTCCGGTCAATTTTCGTCATTTTAACTGTCAAAACGCACTATTTTCTGTTAACAATGTAACGTATCAACTCTCAAAGCTTCACTGAGTCGGCGCTCAGATGTCAAAAACGTCTCTCCATCCATTTAAAACACTCGTTCGAACTTATCAGAACCGAGCCGGACCAGAACCCCCGTCCGTTTAAACAGAATCCACGTTTTTCACAGCTCATCAGCTTCAGTCACACAACAGATGTACAAATTCAGCTTTAAAATGAAACCCATTGACTTTATTTTCAGCTTTCAAAACACCACAACGACAGAACATTGCTGTATTTTCTCTGAGCACTGCAGCTGCAAAAACGCTGCGTTTCACACAGCAGGAATCTGCACTTTTCATGCCAACATGATAAATTCAATTGTTACACGAATAACAGTCCATTTATGATACCGTATGAGGCCACCAGATGTACAAGAACATATATCTGTGATATATTATCCATAAATTAAACGGATTCATTCATTTTTCTGGACTGAATAATATCGTGCATTGAATAATTAAATGTAACGTGAGACGTTAATTTTCTTTGACCCATCAAATGAATGCGGTCATTTATTAACAGAATCAAAGTTTAACATCAAACATTTACATTAATTTGGCAAATTGATTTCAACAACAACATAATTAATTAGCTTTACAACTAGGAAACCATAAACATGGTATCCTTGCAGCCTTACAACAGACATTTCTGAAAATATCTGGATTAATTTACTGGCAAGATAGAAGAGTTTTAAAGATGGAAAATGAAGTTTAAATTGAGAGAGAAGATGGATGAGGGGTTGTTATGTGTCGGTATAAGAACGGCACTCTCCATTCGACCCAGTTTCATCTCGGTACGCTTCAGTAGGAAATCGACTCGTTACCTCTCTGAAGATTAATCAGCTGGTACAGAGTCCCATTTAACGCAACCATTTCCAGCGTCTCCGTAGGATGGTTGGGAACGTCCGGAGTAGTGACGGTACTTGTTCGACACACGTTCACCTCA
>NW_023621151.1:0-5789 GCF_014905685.2 Nematolebias whitei
CTTTGATATCACTTCTATTTGTTGTTTCCTTTGATATCACTTCTATTTACTTTTTCATTTCCTATGCGTTTTATGTGATTGCCACTCGTCTGTACCTCATCTTGTTCTTTGTTAAATCAGGTCTCTCTGTAAATGCGTCCTTGAGGCTCAATGACACTAACTGTAGAAATAAGCTCGACTGAACGAGGTGACGTTTCACGTCCCGGGAGCGACCCCCATGCCACCAGAATCCTCCCTCGCCTGCCGCCCGGCACACGATGCACCTTGACAGACCTCCTCACCGGTGGTGGGTCCACATGGAGGGGGCTTTGCTGTGGGGGCCATCTTAGATCAGGCTAACATGTAACCAATCAAGTTCCCATCAAATGTGTTCTGCCATGGGTCACGAGATATTTTGCCAACTCCTTTGCACCGAGACACACATGGTAAAAACACGGTTCCATTGTCGGGCAACAAAAAGTCTGAATATGAGAAGAAAAGCTTTGAGACGTGCAGGAGCAGCAACGAGGACTTCAGGCTAACGGTGGATGGAAACTTCAGTTTACCTGAAGGACCAAAACCACCAAACTCCACTGTAATAACCTGATCCCAGTCGATTCTTGTATAAAAACGCGCTGGAATTCCTGCAGCGGACTGGGAGCTCGTTGTTGTAGACCGAGGGGTCCCAGGCGGAGCCAGACTCTTTGTCCTGCGGGGGAGTCAATGGCGTAGATGGAGTCGGGGGACCTGAGGACACACAGAGACACAGATGAGCTGTTTTCAACACCTCTGGATTACAACAGTGACAGCTCCGAACCTGAAGTGATGGTGGTGGCAGACTTGAGGCCTGCAGCTTCCACGATGCTGCCGTCAGTGTGCACCACAATCAGGGTGGCCTTCTGGGTGCTGAGACCTTCATCCAGCTGGAGGGTGGTCCTGCCGCTCTGAACACAGGAAACAGATGTGGAGGTCCTCGTCAAACCGCTTTTATTCCCCCAAGTTCCACGTTTTCTATTTCTAGTTTTCTAAACGCCCACAGTGTCCCATTACTGGCTGAAGCAGAGAAAAAGCGTCTCATGTGAATATGCAGAGAGAATGCTTATTGCAGAAGAACGTGCTGAAATGAGCTAAAAGCATTCTGAAATGTAGCTGAAGTGGAAGAACAAGCCTAAACTAGCAGAAGAAAGCAGAAAGAACACATAGTTGCTGAAAATGAGCAGAAATGAGCACAAAAATGAGGAAATTAGCAAAAAAAGCTGAAATTAGCAACAACAACAAAAAATAGTTGAAAAGTAGCTGAAAAGGCAAAAAGAAGTTTAAAGTACCAGAAGGAAGCAGAAAGAGCTGAAATCAGCTAAAAAATGTGGAATTAGCTGAAAAACAAGATTAGCATAAAGAATTAAATCGTAGCTGAAAGAGCAGAAAAAGCTGAAAGGAGCATGTGATGGGGGAATGTATGTAAAGGTCATGGATGTTTTCACTAATGTTAAATTAATATAGAACCAGGAAGTCAAGAGGGTCTCTGCTCAGAGAGGAGCCTGAGAACTGATCACTGATAATTGATAAATAATAATAATAATTTATTCAATTTGTACTGCACTTTACATTTTACAATCTCAACGTGCTACAAAATAAAATATCTAAAGAGAATAAAACAAAAAGTAAAAATGTTAAAAGCTACAAAACAAACAAACAAAAACACAAGAGGATTAAAAATACCTTTAAACACAATAAAATGTTTTAAATACTTCAGTCCTTTCTTAAAACGTTCTGTACTCTGGGATATCCTTAGATGGTCGGGGAGGTTGTTCCACACATGAGGAGCAGCACAGCAAAAGGCCCCGTCACCCACGGTGTCACCCACGGTGTCACCCACGGTGTCACCCACGGTGTCACCCACGGTGTCACCCACGGTGTCACCCACGGTGTCACCCACGGTGTCACACATTGTGCACAGTTTTGTCCGGGGAGAGCGGAGCTGGCAGGAATTTGTGGAGCAGAGGCTGGAGTTGATGTCTGAGCAGTGAGAAGATCTTTAAGATCGTGTGCAGCGTTGCTGTGAATGGACTGGTGGGTGAGTCACAACTGGTGGGTGAGTCACAACTGGTGGGTGAGTCACAACTGGTCAACATCATTAGGCCAGGACTCTGAGGTCTACACTCATCTCCAGGCCAGAGGTCACTCTTTCAGGGATGATGATGTTCACATCAGGGATGAAGATGTGCACATCCTGGACAGAGAGGAACGATGGTTTGAGAGAGGAGTAAAGGAGGCCATCTTTGTGAAAAGAAACCGTCCATCATTAAACAGGGGTGGAGCCTCCAGGTTCAACTGTCCCCCTCTTACAATGCTGTGGTTGCTAGTATCACTCAGCCCTCTGTGAACAGTAAACAGCCATCAGGTGCTAATGATCCATTGTTAGGCTGATGGTCCTTCTTGAGCATGTGATCAGCTGGTTCTGGTTGTCAGCAGCAAACTGGTTGATCCACTCTGAGAAGGTGCTATTTAAGAGACTGAGCTGAATACAGCACCTCAGACTGAGGAAGTCCTCAGGATGAGAGACGAAACGTTTCTACATTTTTATATTTTTGAATGTCCAGAGGACCAGATTGAACTTTTTTGGATTTTTCTACCTGGATTATTGAGCAGCATCAGGATAGCTATGAAGATTAGCATTGGCCATAAAAACTCATCAGTTCACTTCTGTTTACAACTCATTAACATTTGAAGTCAATTCAAGATGGCCGCCACGGCCAAATGACCTTAACCACAGCACGGCTGGAACACATTCAAGGACAGTGACCCAAGTTTGACTCGTCCCCGGTTTAGACTTGAAGTGTTTCACACGTGGAGAATCTATCAGGAACTATGTCTATAAATATATTACTGGAAAATTAACAAGTTGTTCTTGAACAAAAAGAACCGAAAAATATTTTTTCTGGTGTTTTTTGCTCAAACTACTTTGGAAATATCTTTTTTCCAGTAGTGTTTGCGAAGGAAGAATAACCGAACCGTAGTGGTTCCAGTTCACAGAAAAACAACAAACGTTGTGTCCGAGAGTTTTTAGACCAGACCAGACAAAATGTGAATTTACAGGAAGAGCACGAGCCACCGTGTCCAGCTGCAAATGTGTCTTTCCCAACAACTCAGTAAATCTGGCAAAGCTCAGATGTCCCAGCTTTTCACCATCCTTGAACGCAACATCACCTTTGTGAATTTTTCTGTTCTGAATGCGCTGATGAGTAATTGTTCTGCGATGCTTTCAGGTCTTCATAGAGTCGTGTCTACTTGTGGTTTGTTGAAACACACAGATGACTCTGCTCTGCACTCATTCTCAGCAACGACACACGTCACGCTCACAACATAAAATACAATAAAACTAATTTACCAATGTATAACAGTAAAGAGCCCATGTAAAGGACAGACCTGTGCACGTACTTGAGGCGTTGCCTGATTTTACACATGCGCATTAGGAAGTGTACAAAGGTTAATCTGGAGAAGAAAGTCTCAAAAGTCATATTCACAGGCAAGCTGCTCCGACCGCAGCAGGTGATTTTTGCACATGTATTTGAGAATGTGCATATTCAGAACATTCCAACTCGTGCATCTTGAAATGTGTGCATGTGAAAAGCTGTTGATACATTTGTGAACCTTGTGGATCTAAGATGCTGATATAGGAATGATTATTTTGATGCTTTTATGTCAATTTATACTTATTTTATACTCATTTTATATGCAGCTTATCTGTGCAAGTCAGGCCTGTACTGCAGATGTGTTTTGGAGGAATGAAAATAAGCCTCCGGGGATGCTCTTGCCGCAAGATCTGGCCCATCTTGCGGTTACAGTGACCCGGCGTTTGATGTAGACAGGTCTTTCATCCACCCACGACCTTGGGTTTGAAAGACATGTTTTTATGAGCCATCGCTCTGCTGTACAAACTGCCTTGATGATGGAAAACATGTTTGCTCTGCTCGCACGTCACCCAGTCAGAGGGGGAGTATAAAAGTGTAACACCCAGAATAAGAGTTGAAGTCTGCTGCGGGTCCTGATCCGACGCCCAGCCTGAATTGATGTTACCTTTCTACTCGGACTGAAACCGGCTTCCTCGGTCTGGTGTCACGGTGAGGGGTTTTTACATCAATGCTTGATTTGTACTGAATGTACGTTGCTTTGCTGTATCTGTGGCGGTTTAATAAATGACACTTATTATTCTAGCAGAAAACAGCCTGAGAGTTTTCATTCATTGCTCCGACCTTTCCCCTAACCTGTATCTATCTTGTTAAAGATAATTTCATAGAACAGATGCAGAACTCAGTGTGTGTCTGTGACAACTTCTGAGACTAATTCATCTCCATATCAGCCACAGATAAAGATGAGTGTTGCAGCAAGTTGCTCGCCGCTCAGTTTGAAATACCAGCACGTGCTCTGGAAGACTCCCCGATGCAGCGACCGTCGTGGTGAACACGCTGTCCTCCGCGGCGTTAACGTCCCCCACGGTCACCGTCGTCACCTCTGAAGAACAAGAAGAAATGAAAAAGGCCCAATCAACCCCAACAAAAGCTTTGAGAACAGGAAGTGGCTGCTGGAGGGTTTTAACGACGCAGCGTCACATCACCAGGCTGCAAACAAACTCAGACGACATCAAATTAAACGCTCTTTGTTCTTCAATAAAATCCAGAAAAACTTGTAAGAACGGGAAGAAGAGCCAAGTTTGTCAATTTTCACAAAAACATCACTGGTTTTAATTTGACTCAAATTATTTTATTATCCTTCATCATCATTCTATATCTATATATCTATAGATCTATAGATCGATAGATCTATAGATCTATAGATCTATAGATCGATAGATCGATAGATAGATAGATATAGATATAGATATATATACACATATATACATATGTATATATATAGATATAGTCCAAGACGGTGGAATGAGTTGCCACTGCGTGTCAGGCAGGCTCCCACACTCACAGTCTTTAAGTCTCGCCTGAAAACACACTTTTATTCCCGTGCCTTTGACACGGTGTGATTTGTGTTGATCCTGTCTGTGTTCTTCAGTGTTGGCCATTTAGTGATTATCTGCTTCTATTTGTATCTATATTTTTATTTTATGTTTTCCTGTCCGCTCTGCTTGTTTGTTTCTGTTGTACAGAACTTTAAAGCACTGGGGGAGTGGTGGTGCAGAGGTTAGAGAAGGTGGGCCTGTGATCGGAAGATCGCCGGTTCAAGCCCCGGTACCAACAACATCAAAAATGTGGGTGGGGTAGGTGAAGCATCCACACCTGCCCCCCCACCCTCATTCACCCCACCTTGAGCCCATGAGCAAGGCCCTTAACCCCCACCATCTGCTCCCTAAATAGGTCTCTCTTGAAAATGAGTTCTCGTGGCTCAATGAGACTAACCTGGATGAATAAAGATAAATTTAAAAAAAATAAAACTTTGGTTGGTCTTGTTGTTGTTTTAAGTGCTCTATAAATAAATTGGTATGGTATCATGTACAACACTTCAAAATTAGAGAATTGTTATTTTCTGCTAAACTAAATGGTTTGAACTAATATAACTCATTTCTATGTAATCAATAAAAAGCTCTTTACAACAATCTGTGCCTCATTACCTCCACACACACACATTCACACAGCACTCTACTACACACACACACATTCAATCATAGAAAAGGTAGAAAAGAGAGCCTTGACGTCCTTTTCAGGGACACCACCAAGTCATTGGTTCAGGTATGTTGACGACACCTGGGTTAAAATCAAATCTCAGGAAGTCCAACATTTTACTGACCACATCAACTCTGTGGA
>NW_023621152.1:0-5787 GCF_014905685.2 Nematolebias whitei
GAATGGTTGTTTGTCTCGTTTGTCTCTATGTGTCCCTGTGATGGACTTGCGACCCGTCCAGGGTGTACCCCGCCCCTCGCACAGTGATTGCTGGACATGGGCACCAGTGACCCGCGTGACCCAAAATGGAATAAGCGGGTAAAGATAATGGATGGATGGATGTACAAATCCCTACATCTTACAAGGTGTCATACAGTCATACATTACTTTATTTTATTGTATTCTTGGTTGATCAAGCAACAATCTCATTGGCTTTTAAACCTGAAATTATATAAAAAATATATATATTTGGTGTACAAAGTAATTATTTCTAATCCATTAATAAATTCAGCTTGATGTCAAACATTTGCTCAATTTCCAAGCTTGATTTTTATTTTGGAGAGCACAAATCCTTCCTTTTCACCTCTAGCTTGACGTACAGAAGTTGAGCAGGGAGGCCAGGCTCCTGCTGGAAGGCGCTCAGTGCTCAGAACGCAACCAGAGCGGAGAGACGCACGAGGCGACAACAACCTGATCCAAGTCCTGCACGGAAGCACGACGGAGAGACAAGAAGCAAAAAAGAACAGGCGCGGGGTCTACAGGGGGGCGATACTTATATTAGAATTATATGTCTTGCAGTTAAATGTATTAGTATGGGAATAATCTGACTAGAAACAGAGAATTACGCACGACGCGCCAAGGTGAACCAGCTTTTACGCGCAGACTTTTTTTTTTTTTTTTTTGAGGGGGGATGAGGTGTTCGTTTTGACCAAAAAAAGCTGGATTTTCAATACACAGATGCGATTTTTACAGCGGGATCTTAAAAACTGATGTCTGGATCTACCACAGAAACATGCAGCAAACACTTTGGCACACGCTGACGAAGATTTTCACTTCCACACTTGGATGGGCTTACTAAAGGAGTCTTGCTTGGTCTGATTCTGGAAAGCAGTGGAACCCGTGCACGCAGAGACTAACCTTGCGTGTCGCACTCCTCCAGCCTGTGATATACCCTTAAGTGAGTTTTCAAAGCAAGAGTCAGACCACACGTCCGTCCTGCGTCTGAGTCATCGTGAGCAAACATTTGGACAAGAAGCTTTTATTGGCAGTGACACATTTTGGGGGATATTTAACAGCGAGGGCTTTGCGTGCAAGCACACTCGAGCTTGGTTCGGCCGTGGGATTGGACTCCGGGCTGCTAAATGCCCAGCCGGTCGCTTGCGGCTCCACAGGCTGGGCAGAAACATGAGGTCCTGGACCCTGATGCTGCTGCTGGCTGCGCTTTTAACGACCAGTCTGCGGCTCGGAGACGCTGAGGTAAGAACGGAGAGAAGTGCTGGGAAACAGATGACCTCTAACTGATGAGGGGGGGTTAAAAGGCAGGGATGCGCACAGAGGCTCTCTACACTGGGCTTTAAAGGGACAATACATCAGTGGTTAAGATAAAAGTGAATATATATATATATAATTTATTGATATATGTGCCAACACAGACTGGGATACTTGTGAGACAGGAGCTCATTAGAGGTGTTTACTCCACCCTCCGAAGTGATTGTGAAATGCATATTTCCTAAATCAGAAAAAAAAAATGCTGTAAAATGTTCCTGAGGTGTAGCAGGGAGGAGTCACCAGAAAGATGCAAAGGGGTTAATGATGCTGGAGCCGTCCATTTTCACATCTCCCAGAAGGATTCTATAAATGCAGTTTGCATTTACCTCCTGTTTGTCCAAGAGACACAGCTTCACTGTTACAAACTCAAAACGCTGTATTTTTAATTAATGTCAAATAACATGTTTTATTCAGTTTAGCTATGTGTGAGGGGAAGTCGCAGACCGTTTGTTTTCTCGTACTTATTAATCTCACTTGAACACATCACAGGTGTTTTACCTGTACCTGTGAGCTGCCTTCTCCAGTTACCTGTCTAATATGTGAAAAACGCTTCCAGTCACGTTCAGAAGATTTAAAAAAAAAAAGTTTTATTGCTAATTTCCGCTTAAGTTTCAGCTACGGAAAGTGCACGATTCCACTCCAGTGAAGAGATTGTGGTGAACGAACTTGTGGCTTGTGGAGTGATGTGTCAGTTTCATGCTTTGCCACTTCACTGAGTATCCTGAGGGGTAAACGGAACAAACCGTGCACCTGCAAAGATTTGATAAATTGTGTGCTTTTATCCATTTCAGCATCTTAACTCTAAAGGCCTTTCATGTCAGTTTTAATAAGACCATCTTATATGTTGAGGAAATGTTTAGCGTCCATTTAGTGTATATCTTAGATCCATATATGCTGTTTCTTTTTATAGATTATATTTTTGCTATGTTTGTGTGTATCTGGGACCTTGAGTACACAATTTCATCCCACCTCATGTGCCACATGTGATGCGACTGACATTAAAGATACTTGAACTTGAAATGACAAAGTTTTAGCCACCTTGTAAATGATGGTTTGCAAGTTTTCATGTTTTTTTTTTAAGGAAGTTTTCGCCATTTTTGTGTTTGGTTGCTTAGCTGTGGCAGCCACCTTTTAATTAGGTTGATGACAAACATGAATCTGTTGCAGATATCTATTGATGTAAGAGGATTTCCTTAAAAGCCAAATAAATACATGCACACACACTGCTTTCATCTGCAATAACAAACGGAGCAGATATGCACCTAAAACCAAAAAACAAACAAACAAAAAAAACAATAAGTGAATCGAACGGTGTGCAGAACAGTCAGTAAACATGAAGGTGCACTTTGCTTTAAGGCTGGGTCATCTCATCCGATGTCTTCCTGTGTTTGAATGAACGTTGTGTTCTACGGTGGGAATTTGGAGAGCATGAGCTTAGAGCTCTCCATCATCTTCTTATAAATGTTCCGTTGAGCTACAAATGAAAGGGAGACATCTTCTTTTTTGCTTTGCCTTGTTTATTTTTTTTAATATACACACACACACACACACAGATTATTCAGCAAATGTATGGCATAACAGATGTTTGCTATAAAAACGTGAAGTGAAAACAATCATTTACAAAACGGAGCATTGTCATTCCACTGCTGGGATTAATGTTGCAGATTTTACGATATGTTGCTGAACATGTGTAAAAGCATGTGCGTAAAGATTCCCATTAATAAAACAAACCAAAAGAAAAAAAAACCACTGGAGGTAAATAAACCCACATAAAAATGCTCAAACATCAGGTCGGACATCAAATTTCTTCTCAGCTGCTGTTTGGACAGGCTTGGTGATTGGTGGCACATGGAACAGGTTGTTTTGTGGCGATTGTCTCTGCAGACAAGCTGCCTGCTGCCTGCTTGGCTTGATCCATTTTACATAAGAACAACTAATCTGCCAGGGATTTCATAGCGTTTGTGTGCTGTGTGTGCGTTTCTGTGTTCTCACATCTGGACACATGGCTGTGTGTAGCTGTGGATCTGATACCGTTGCATATGTGCATGTGTTGGTGTGTGTGTTTGGGGTGGGGTGCATGTAAGTCAGGGGATAGAAATGCGCAGTGGCACATAAGATGATTTCTGTGTGAGCTTTGCAGATTTACAAAAAGGGAAAATTTTATCTATGTGGGATGTAGGAATAGTAGTATAAGTAGTAAGTAATAGTTTATTAAGGCGTTTTAAACCCTTCCCACACTCTTGCAATATTCTAAACAATGTTTCTAAACGCTCTAAAAGAGCACATAATGTCATGATTTCAGCTCTCTGCCTCGCTGTTCTTTGCCACCTGCAAGCACTCTTGGCCACGCCCACTTCTCCGTGCTGCACGGAAATCAGCGGATCAGCTGCAGCTGGAAGCTTATCTTGCAGTATGGGCTGCACAGAGGTGCAGGAGGTGCTAAATAATTTAAAATAATTTATGTTGACTAACGGTTCCATGTCGATCGTGCGGCTCATCCCTCAATTAGCCAATTGTGTGTTATGTCCAATCTTATTTTGAAAAACCGCGATAAAGCGAGTCCGCGAAAAACAAACTGCGAAGTAGCAAGGGACTGCTGTATTCTGGTAAAGTAAAGTAAAGTGCTGTGTGTTGTCATCATTGTATGTTCCCATACAATGGCGAAATTGGTTCTCTGCTTTTAACTCATCACACCTGGGATTCACCCGGGTGGAGCAGTGGGCAGCTACAGTATGTAGGTGCCTGGGGAGCAATTGGGGATTGGGTGACACCACGACATGTGGGAATGGCGGAAATCAAGCCTGGGACTTTCGCTTCCCAAGTCAGCCGCCCTGCCTCTTCTACCCCATCTTGGCCCCTCTACTAGATAAAATAGATAAAATAAGCATATGCAAGAAATTGTAATTATGATACAAAATTTGCAGTAGTTAGATTACATGGTAAATCAAATATGTATGCACTTGCTATCAGAATGACTCATCCATACTTTTAGTTGGACTCTAAATAGCTAAAAGGCTTTTACTTTAAGCTGCTGCACACTATGCAGCTAAATATGTGACGGCAGGAAGTCAAGAGTTTGCAAAAATATAGATATTAATCTGCATGTTTACACAAGGCGATCCGACTCAAACGTATTTAAAATGAACTAACTCCTAGCTTTGTTCATTAAGTGATGTTTGTCAAAGGGAAGGTGTTTGTGCTGTGTATAAAACAACATAGCTGTCAATGATTTTACTTTACGCAATCCCGAGGTCACAAGAGTTGTAAGAATTGCTCTGAGGGAGGTTTAGAGCTGTTTCGAAATCTGCTCAAAAAAATCAAAGTCAAAATTCTGCAAGATGCATTCCTAAAATTTTTACAGGTGTGCGGCTCAGAGTTTAACACGCACTAAGTCCTAAAGAAAAATCCTGACTTTTCATCTGATGTAGTCTTACAATGATTTCTAGTTGGTGCTGTGAAAAAAAGTCATATTTCCATTTGAAAGTTGGAGTTATATATCTCCAAGTAATCAATTTTGTTTTAAGTTTTGTGTGGCACAAAGTTGGCACTGTGCCACTGCTTTGATAAAAGGAAACGTGTTTGGGACAGCTCGGTGTGAACATGAGACGCTTAACAGACGCATCCTCGCACTGTTTTTGTTTGCATTTGGTTTATCTTACAGACTTTGTTCTTTTGTTGAAGTGCATGTGTGTGAGTAAGCCACTGGTCCCATAATTACATTCCATTACACGTCAACTTTCTCCTTTAAACGTTCCTTACATCCTCGCCATCTTCCAACCAGGCTTCCAGTAACGTGTGTGGGTGTGCTTTTACAAATGCATGACCTGCCTGTAAATCACGACGTCCTTACAGTCAGATCTGTAATATAAGATGGAGCTAGGTTGTTGAGGGCTTTGTACATTTGTTTTACAAATGCCTGCCTATAAATCATGACGTCCTTACAGACAGTCTATTGACTTCTAATCTCCGTTAGACACTTGCACAGGTTCAGATGAAAGGAGTGTGTGTGCGTGTGTGTGGAGGGGGGGGGGGGGCAGAAATGGCTTTTATAGACCACACAAAGACCAAAGCAGTAGGAGAGGCCTTTTTTGTGTCCAAGGACATGTTTATTTAGTAGATAACCATAAAGAATAAGATGTTCTATTCAAATCGCTGCTATTAGTCCAGTTCATGGTCTTTTTTTAAACCAGTTGTTTGCCCATGCGAGAAACTATTTGCTGTATGTGTGTGTTTGTGATAAGTGCTGGGGCTGTAATAATAGCCTGTTACAAAGTGAAAATTGTGTGTGTGTGAGTGTGTGTGTTCTCTCTTGACAAATTAGGCAGACAGTGGTTAAGCATCTTTATGTAAAAGTGGAAACAGGGGTGAGCATATATATATATATATATATATATATATATATATATATATATATATATA
>NW_023621153.1:0-5787 GCF_014905685.2 Nematolebias whitei
GAACCCGCGTTAAATGATGAACATATCCCAGCATCTGTTCATCTACATATTGGTGGCCCGTACGGGGATCATTGTTGAGACACAACACCAGCCAGTAACGTTTCTGAACAGCCAACGCATCAGAGATGGTGTGGTGACAAACTCACGTGTTGCAACATGGCTGATGGCACTTCAAAGTTTTAACCTAGACATCCGCTACGGTCAAAATAAGAAGTCACACTTGGGCACTGATTTGGCAATCTGCCAAGAATGTACACAGGATGTACCAGCCGCCCAACAGCCGGTTGTGAGTAAACCCTCAGCTGCTGAGGACCCAAATCACCACTTCTTTGATGGCAATATCTGTAAAGATATGGCGACATTGTACGTGGATGGATGCTCATTCCACCACGAGAAAGTCTGCAAAGCAGGTGTTGGAGGAGTTCTCCTCCAGGACCTAGAACAGGTCACATTTGGCTATAAATTGGGCTCTCAGTCTTCTCAGTATGCTGAGATAGCTGCAATCCTAATAGGCCTAAAGATGGCAGTGGAACGCTCCATCCAGACGCTAGTCATCTGCACTGACTCTAACTATGCTCGATTGAGTTTCTTGTGTCATCTCGCTCTGTGGAAACAGAACGGTTTTCTCACAAGCAACAAAAAGGTGGTAAAACACAAAGAGCTTTTCATGACGTGTGATCACTTGGTGACATCACATGATCTACAGATCTTCTGGAAGAAAGTTCCAGGACACTCCAGAGTCCCAGGCGATGACAAGTACTACAATGACCTTGTAGACTCCCTAGCCAAGGAAGGAGCCGTTGACGGACCCACGTGGTCCTTTAACCCCTCCTGGCTACTCAACACTCAGTCGTCACAAGCTACAACTGAGGTAATGGCAGTCACACGCGCACAAGCTGCAGCTAAACCTGCTGATAACACAGTTTCTGTGCGCCCGATGTTGACTGACCCAGACATCATCCAACTTCAGAAGTTGGATCCTACAATTAACTCGATGATGTTGTATCTGACTGACCCAGACAAATACACTCCATCGAAAGACGAGCTGGATTCCAATCCAGACCTTAAAGTCCTCTTTCAGCTGCGCAAACAGCTAAAACTACTTAAAGGCATCCTAACTTTCGCTCATGGACGGACGTCCTCACCTGTGTTCGTGGTCCCCCATGACCACAGGGGGGTGATGTTAGTCCATGCACATGACCTTCCGTCCGCAGGACATAAGGGTGACAATGCCACGCTGAAAGCATTAAAACAGATTGCTTATTGGCCTGGAATGAAAAAGGATGTCAAAGACTACATAAAAGGGTGCCTGATCTGTGGCCTGTTTCAACCATCCAGGCCACTTCACAGAGCACCACTGCATAGTAGAGGCATTGCATTTCCATGGTCGGACCTCCAGATTGACTGGGTCGGACCACTCACTAAGACCTCTAGAGGAAATAAATATTTTCTCACGGTAACCTGCGCGTTTACCAAATGGGTAGAATGTCTACCAGCCCCTAATGACACAGCACAAACCACTGCTATGTTATTAATGAATCATGTATTTTCAAGGTTTGGACTTCCCCTTAGGGTGAACTCAGACCAAGGTACACACTTCACAGGTGAAGTAATGAAGGAACTGTGGAAGACGCTAGGCGTCAAAGCCAACTTCCATATTGGCTACCACCCACAGGCTTCAGGCCAGGTTGAGAGAGCAAACAGGACTGTGGTGAGTATTTTGAAAAAATACGTAGCCGCAAACCACAAGGACTGGGACGTGAAACTCCCTCTGGTCCTCATGGCCATAAGGGCCACTCCACACACGTCGACTGGCATCGCTCCTTTCGAGATGATGACGGGTCGACAAATGACTCTCCCTCTGCACCTGTTGTACCAACCAGGCGATGCTGCCATGGCAACAGCCTACACCACACAACAATACATGAAAGACTTGGAAAGACACCTTAAGAACACTTTTGCTTTCGCACAGAAAAACCTGGAAAAATCAGCTGAAGGACGCAAAGCGTACTACGACCAAAAGGCCTCTCACGAGGAACTCCAAGTGGGAGACAGGGTCTGGTACTACACGTTTGCACCCATAACTGGGAGAAGAGAGTCCGGGACTGGAACTCTCGCCCGTAAGCTGATGCCCAGATGGACTGGACCCCATCTGATAACCGACAAAGTGTCTCCAATTATCTACCAGATAAAAATCAGTAAAGGCCAAAAAGAGCCAACTGTTAAATGGGTACACCGTAACCAGGTTAAACCACACAAGGCGTGCAATAACTCCTCAGGAGACAAAGATCTCACAAAATCTGACCTCGTGGGAACAAGGGTCATCCAAGCAGAAGATAACTAATGGATAATAAACTTAACCATAGTTTAAATTCACAGGACCTACCCTTGACCATTACGAAGCTAAGACCTATCTCTTTGTGTTTCCATAGGACAATGATGATACCACTACTGGTAATCTTCACCCTCTTGACTCACACCCAAGAGATCAAAGCCCTCGTAATAGCGGTAAATGAGTTAACTCTTAAGGTTGAAGCGGATTACGCTGTCGCACACCTAATGGATAGGATTTTTGCTGACATGCTTAGAGATATCAGTTCGTCGGTAGATACACTAGCCACCGGTAGGATCCCACCGTATCTAGTCTCTCTACAGATGGTGAACGACATCCTCAGCTCCGCTACGCACGAAAAAGTTACGCAAACACAGGCACACCTGGCTTACACTCTCGGTAGCGCAATCCCAATCTACGTCAATCACAAAACATTTGAAATGGCGTTCATTATCAACCTACCGATAATTCCCTCAAACGGCATATATAGACTCAGGGACGTCGTAAATGTTGGCAATTGGCACGGCGAAAACCATGTTCAAATTGACACACCAAGGATGGTTGCGTACCACGACGACAACCCCTCAGTTTACCTAGCTCCAAACCTGCAGATGTGTGTTCTCACTCGGGAGATACACTATCTGTGCCCGAGCAAACCGTTTATGTGGAATAAAACCGCGGGCATATGCGGATTAACACCTATTCCGGAAAATTCTAAGTGCTCAACGACCGTAACGCCTCGACACCTGGCTAAAGATGCAAAAGCGGAAATAATTGGCTCTCGTTGGCTAGTGAACGCTCCTCAAAGACAGGCGATCATAGCCTACGATCAACCCGGGGCAAATAGACCTTTGGCGTTACCGGACAAAACGATGTGGATCAGTGTTCCCCAGGGAACAACCATACACATTGGTGATTTGACGCTCTATCACCTCGATCCGGAACGATGGGACGCGACTCTGGATGACTCAGAGTACCTAGGAAATATGTCTATAGACATAGATCCAGAGACTCTGGGAAGGATCCGTTTTGAAGGCACCCAAGTCGTCGACGTGGAACCAATAAACCAAGTTCTCAAGTCCCTCAGGTCCACAACTAAGAACCCGATCCAACCAATTAACTATGCGTGGTCGAGCGCGGACACATTAATCATAGCCCTGCTAATGACGATAACCCTCGTATTGTGTGGGATACTCGCATCCCTGTCCCGGGGCCAAACGTCACTCCGAGTCGACGTGGATCGCCATGCAGCGCACCTCGATATGATTATGCCTCGCGTAAGCGGGTCTGCAAAGAAGCCACTCACACGGGACGACGTGACTGAAACTGACAACCAGGGTGAGGAGGAGCAGTGAAACGATGTTTCTAGATGCTTAGTCACTACTCTTGTCGGTGTTGAAACGTTGTTTAGTTGATTTTGGTTGTTTCTGAGGTAAGAATGAATCTTGTGTGTAGTAAGTTAGAGACTAAGAAGCCTTTGACCATGCCAACATGCAGTTCATTCATTAAATTGCAATCTTTGCGGAGTCAATGTATATTATTGCTACTTTATGTACCATACTCTACATTGATCTCACAACGCTTAAGCCGAACCTACTCGAACAATTCTATTCGGGGGGATAGCTAATTCTTTTTGATAAGTCTCGCCATAGACTTCCAAAACATTTATGGGGAAACCAAACACCCAATCTCAAGTCGTTCGTCTACAAGACAACAGACATTTGAACCAAACTATATTTTGCCATGTAAAGCTAACTTAAGGCGACCTGCAATCCTGACGTTGGTCTCCACTCTTCATCCAGTGGCCGCTTCTTCAGTTCAACCCAAGGGTACCCCTCTGTATGCCGATTAATCAACACTTCCAATCGTTGTGGATTTACCATTGTGGATTATATGACTTTTTCCAATGGATTACAGACTCTGTTTCCAAGGGGTTAAAGCATTGCTACAATGGAATTATCGAGACGATATGGGATTATAATCAACACAATGGAATTACCAAGAACATTGTGGAATTACCTTGACTTTTGTTTTCCTTGCTGGATTACTTTTGACTTTTGTTTCCTTGCTGGATTACTCTTGACTCTTGTTTCTTTGCTGGATTACATCAAGCTTCAAGGACAATCGACGACGTAAGTCCATAGTTGGAATTCATCTCCATGGACAGGTGATGATTTCCAAAGGGGGGACTGTAGTGGACTAGGCCTACGTCGAAACTAAGTCTAAGGTCAAAACTCTTGACCTTTAGAACCTTGTGGGACAGGAACTGTCATTTCATGTATTTGAATACATAAATACAGGTTCACCCATCCTGAGACTTTCTTTCTTGAAGATTCAAGTGAAAAGAACACTCTCTTTTTATTATCATTACTATCTTACAAATGTTGATAATCAAAGTGTCTTAGTTCAAACCATTTTAGATGTTGCAGTGAACTAATCAATTTTATTAACTGAGTAATGATTTTTATTCTCATGTCAAAGCTGTTACAGAATAATTATCCATTTTCTGATTTCTGCTTTTGAATGAGCAAGTGTGTGCGTTTACAAGGTTACAGTCAAACGAAAAACAAGTTGTTATGTTAAAACTGTCATGTTTTAGAATCCTCTCAGACGTAAGTAGAGATGTTTTGCACCTGTTTCCTGAAACACGCCAAAACAAAACCCTCTCTGTCTGTGAGAACATTTCTGATCTGCCTCATAACAATTCTCGCTGCCTCTAACCTCTTACGTCACAAAACCCACCCCGTCTGGTCGTTTCTGACCAATGAACAAATCCCAAAAAGTGAACCGGGAAAGAGTCTTTAAAATGTCAGTACTTCCTGGTCTAGTCAGTTCTGTGGGAGTTCTGTAAACTACACGAGAGCTAAAGTTCTGATGGAGTGCTGTTGGAGTTCCTGACATGACAACAAAGCTCTTCCGAGTTCCATGGGATTATAACATTTTCCACTGAGGTGAATATGTGTCGAACAGAGCCTCGCCATTACTTCGGACGAGTAACAGCATCCTACTGAGACGCTGAAAGGGTGCGTTAAACGGAATCCCACCTGAGTCATCTCCAGGTAAAGGAGCCGATTTCATCACCTAAGTGTACTGTAAGGAAAAGCTGAAGAAAGCCGGAGAGTGTCGATTCTGGTGAACACATTTCTTCCCTCCCATACCATCTTTTATTCCCTCTAAACTTCTTTCATCTCTAAACTTTTCTCTCAAGTAGAAATTCTTCCAGATATTTTAGAAATGTCTGTGTAAAATGCTCACCCACATTCATGTGGGCAAAAGATCATAATTGTACAGTTTTCATAAATGTCTTTGGTGCAGCAACGGAAAAATCATGGCCGTATGATTTTTCCTGATTGATTGCTTTGTTGTTATTTTCATAATTTGCCAAATTAATGTACATGTTTGATGTTAAATTTGATTCTGTAAATAAATGACCGCATTCATTTTGATGGGTCAAA
>NW_023621154.1:0-2535 GCF_014905685.2 Nematolebias whitei
GTTGGAAATCATCACCTGTCCATGGGGATGAATTCCAACCGTGAACTTAGACCTTCAAATGTCCTTGAGCTTGATGTAATCCAGCAAGGAAGACCAAAGTCAAAAGTAATCCAGCAAGGAAGACCAAAGTCAGAAGTAATCCAGCAAGGAAACAAAGTCAAGGTAATTCCACAATGTTCTTGGTATTCCATTGTGTTGATTATAATCCCATATCGTCTCGATAATTCCATTGTAGCAATGCTTTAACCCCTTGGAAACAGAGTCTGTAATCCATTGGAAAAAGTCATATAATCCACAACGGTAAATCCACAGCGATTGGAAGTGTTGATTAATCAGCATACAGAGGGGTACCCTTGGATTGAACTGAAGAAGCGGCCACTGGATGAAGAGTTGAGACCAACGTCAGGATTGCAGGTCGCCTCCAGCGAAGGTTGTCTCCAGCGACGTCCAGCCTGTGCCGTTCTGGTTCAATGTGTCATGCAATTATGTGGTTTAAGGTGGGCTTATGAAGGGGATTTTACATAAGGCCTTAAACTATATGCATCTGGTGTGTAAGCTATTATGGTTGGGAACAGCTACAACTACCAGTTAAGGGGTGGAGAATGCTGAAAAAGGGGTACTACAGGGGTTTATGCCTATAGAAAAGGGTTCCAAACTATTTTTCCATTTCTAACTTGGTTTAAGTTAGCTTTACATGGTAAAATATAGTTTGGTGTAATTGTCTGTTGTCTTTTAGACGAACGACTTGAGATTGGGTGTTTGGTTTTCCCATAAATGTTTTGGAAGTCTATGGCGAGACTTATCAAAAAGAATTAGCTATCCCCCCGAATAGAATTGTTCGAGTAGGTTCGGCTTAAGCGTTGTGAGATCAATGTAGATTATGGTACTCAAGGTAGCAATAATATACATTGACTCCGCAAAGATTGCAATTTAGTGAATGAACTGCATGTTGGCATGGTTAAAGGCCTCTTAGTCTCTAACTTAACTACACAACAAAATTCATTCTTCCTTCAGAAACACTACCAAAGCCAATTAAACGATGTCTCAACGTCGACAAGAACAGTAACTAAGCAACCAGTAAAACAACGTTTCAACATCGACAAAAGCAGTGATTAAGCAACTAGGAAACAACGTTTCGGTGCGCCACTCACTCTGAATGTCAGATTTGATCATGTTATCGCGTCTGGTAGCATTATCCTAACTGGCGTCACCCCCCTTCGGTCGTGGGAGACTGCGAACACGGGTGAGGACGTCGCTCCATGAGCTAAAGTTAGGTTGTCCTTGAGTAGTTTTAACTGTTTGCGCAGCTGAAAGAGGACTTTTAGGTCTGGATTGGAATCCAGTTTGACTTTCGATGGAGTGTATTTGTCTGGGTCAGTCAGATACAGTATCATCGAGTTAATTGCAGGATCATTCAACTTCTGAAGTTGGATGATGTCTGGGTCAGTTGAAAGTGACTTTTCATATTTTAAAAGAACTTGGCGAAGTTTGTCTCTTTCTTCATCAGATGTCAGAGTGTCGGCTTGAGCGACCACCTGTTCAATCTGTGATGAGACTGATGAGGGTTCTTGCTCCATGGGGAGCTCCAACGAATCCTTTTCTGAGTCGTCGGACCTGTCTATGGGCAAGGCACCATAGGTTTGAGGTCCTTGGTCGACATCATTGGTTGAGAAAAGAGCGATGGCCTGTGATGGTTTCGTGAAACATACTGGCCCAGCTTCTTGACTCGGTACCAGGTTATCTGGGAGTCCTCCCAGAACTGGAATGCCTAGTTCAAAATCATGAAAATCAGGTTTTGAGTTTTCAGTTTGCGATGACTCATCATCATTTGTGTGTGAGTTTATCCCCCCTTCGTCCGATGAGGGGTTGTTGGAGGCAGCAACAGCAATGTCTTGGTGTGTTTCACCGACATCTGTAATGTTGTCATTCGCGCCTTCAGAGTTAGTAGCGATCAGATCACTACATTGTGCTCCTGGTTGGGTTCCCATTTCAGCGTGTATCAAAGTGTCTAAAAACCTTTGCATTTCCTCTGTCTCTTCCGAGCTCAGAGGTTTAGGGCCTTGTTCCTGGAACTTTTGTGATTTTTTCGCCTCGGGACGTTTCGTCCGAGGTGGGAGGCGGCTAGGTACGTCTTTTGGGGGTTCCTCTTCGGATTTCCCTTGATAATATGGGTCCTCTTGGATCCCATATTCTTGCGTCCTGCGCATGTCCCATGTACGATAATCACGTTCATCCTCTGAAAGAGGAGCCTTTTTGTTCCAGCGCGCACCTTCATTATGCGGTTTGTTAGTCTGAAAATACTGCCTTTTCTCGCCTGTTTTAGGAGGAGGTGGCGCGCACCTTCCTTCCATTTCTAGGGAGTGGGGTTTAACCTTTACACCAGGAAACACCTCTATGGGCGTCTTAGCATGAGAACGTGCCTCGAACACATTCACTGCACACTGTTTAATCTCATTTATGGATTTTTCTCTGAAATTTGCCATAATTCGTACTGACATGCGTATGTCAGTGTGGAGATTTTTGCTGAAAACAAAT
>NW_023621154.1:2545-5786 GCF_014905685.2 Nematolebias whitei
GTACTGACATGCGTATGTCAGTGTGGAGATTTTTGCTGAAAACAAATTTAAAATTTTCTTCTTCCTCCATTCCGGTTTCATTTCTGTAACCAAAATAAGCTTGGAAGATTCTTTTGTAATAGACCTTTGGATGTTCATTCTTTCCTTGCTTGACCTTGTCAGCGGCTGGGAAACCAGCAGGTCCTGTGCAGGGGTCGTACTCTTTAATCAGAGCTTCACACAGAAGTTTGTAATCCCTACTCGTTGCATCAGGTAGACGCTCGATGAAGGTAAACACCTCTCTGTCCGAAGTGAGTCGTATCAGACTGATCTTATCCTCTACCGTAGCGTTAGGATAAGATCTCAATCTGAAATCCAGTTCTCTGAGGTACGCTTTTGTTCCAGCGGAGCCTTTTTGTCCAGGTACAAAACATTGTACATATTTTGAGATTTTTTGCAAATCATCCATTGAAGGAGACAGTTTCCATGCACTCTGTTGCATGTTTTGTGGAGGAGACCCGTTCAGGTCTGTTCCTGCCACTTTATGTGAGGGTGGGTTACGAGCAGGAGGTGCAACAACGTCTTTCTGAGGTGTATGTGGGTGGCCTGGACTCTGTCCACGGTCTTCAACTCGCCCCACGTCAGAAATCTTGTTTGTTGCCGCTCTTAGTTTTTCTTCACATGTTTTTAAGCGTTCCTGTGATGTATAATAATCACTTTCTAAACGCATCTTTAGCTCTTGTGCAAGTTGTTTATCTATTCTGAGTTCTTCCAGCTTTTTGTTAAGCACATTTATTTTGCTATTCAGCGAATCAATTTCTGCATTTGCATTTTGCTGTGATTGAAACATCTGTTCAGAATGTTTTCTTGTGAGGATTTCGTGTTCACTTTTAAATTGAAGAAAGTGTTCTTCAATTCTCTGAACCACCTCTTTTTCACTGTTTAACCTTATTGCAAGGTAATCAGCTTTCTCAACAACCATATAGAATGATTCTTTCAGCAAAATTGCAATTTTAGCCAGCTTTTCATAGTTTGGCATTGTAATTTCTGTAGAGGTCACACTTTCTGCAACCTCCTTCAGATTGTCCACTAACTCTTTTGGGTTCATGCGCTCTGCCTGTTTATCATATGGATGTACGGACGTTGTCAGAAGCGCGAACGCATTCTCCAAGCAGTCCGCCATTCCTTTTGGATCAAAATCTTTTTCTAACACACCTGTCATGTTTTCACTGTGTAGCAATTTATCTGTTTGAACAGTTGCAAGCTTTAGATATTTTACAGGTAAATATTTGTATTCAAGTCAATGAGTTTTCACACTTATTTTAGCTTTTTGGGTTTACACAGAAGTACTGTTATAAGTCAACTTATTCAAATGTGGGTACCTTTCTCAGGTTTTACCCCAATTTATGAATATTTAAGTAAATGCTCTTCTGGCAGTGTTACTTTTTGTGCTTATTTTTCAACAGATACTAAGTTACCAAACGCTGTTTTTGTGTATTTTACTCTAATGCACTGAATTTTTTAATAAACCTGTAATTTTTCTAAAAAGTCTCACAGCAACATTAGTTTAAAACGTTTTTTAAACCGTTCTGTTCCAGAAATTTGCTATTTCAACAGTTACTCATATAACTAAGTTGTGAAAAGAGAAAGAAAAGTTGTCTTCTTCTTCGTCGCTTGGCATTTTTCTTCTATTTAAAGATTAAACAGGAGAATTTTAATGTTTTAGGTTTTTCAAAATAAATAAAATCAGCAAAGTCTCTTTGTCTGATATATTTACTTTTATTTAGTGATTTATCAATTAAACGTGCACTATCCTTTTAGCAAATGAGTAAACTTTTCCCAACTTTGTGAAAATCTGTAACTGTTTCTATTTTTTAAAAGTTAATGTTTATTTTTGTACCTTAGTTTTAAGGGATTACCAGTGAAATAAAACTTTTTTGAAAAATGCTCTTTGCATAAATACCTTATAACTTTTAAAATGCAAGATAACAGTATTTATTCAGCTTTGAGGAAGTTTGTTAACTCAAAAATGCCTTTTAGAAAAATTAAAACGTTTAATTTCACTATTTAGACCTAAAAAGCGAGTGAAACCTGTCTTCTCAAGTTTCGCCAGGAGATGTCAGTATTACCTCAACAATTTTAACTCCGTCACTGTTTGTGTTGTCCACTAGGGGTGCTATAACTTCCTGTGGCGTTCGGTTGACATCCTGTTGTTAGCCGCTTAGCTTGAAGTTAGCTTCGGCTAAACTCGGTTAAAATCAACATTTCTGAACGGATTTTTTACACAAACGTGGCAGAAGTTTTTGCAATCAGACTTTATAGCTTGAAACATGAGTTTTTGGGACAATATTGCAGTTTTATTTAGTGGTTTTAAGCGTAGCTAAGGCTCCGGTCGTTAGCTTAAAATTAGCATCGCTAGCGTTGTTTAAAAACATCATTTTATAACGAATTTTAAACTCTAACGTGGCAAAATTTCAGCGAGTATGCTTCGAAGCACTTGACCAGCGTGTCAAAACCACTTTAAAGTTACTTTTCAGCTTTAAAAAGCAGATTTTATTTCCCTATGAAAACGAATTTCATTTCCGGGTGGCGTGATTGACACGTCCCTCATCCAATGAGAACGTTACACACGGTCTTTTTCAACCAATGACGCAGCGTTAAAGCAACCAGCATGCTAGATTTAGCGTGAACATGAGTTCGTCAGCTTTTCGTCTCTTAAACTGTCAAAATGCACTTTTTCTGTTAAAAATTGTAACGAATAACTGCCTGACTGTGTTCTGAGATGGCACTCAGCTTTTAAAACGTTTATCCATCTATTCAAAATACTCGTTCAAACTGAACAGAACCGAACCGGACCACAGCCGGGTCTTAGAGCAGAACCTCGTACTTTTAAACAGAATAACGTCTTCCACAGCTCATCAGCTTTTAGTTACACGTAACAGACGTACAATTTCAGCTTACACAAGACTTAATGACACAATTTCAGCTCTCTGTGAGCCTCACTGAGCTCCACAGACCGACACGCTTAAAACATGCAGCGTAACACAGCGGCGCAGCGTTTCAATCAGCTGATAAACTGTTATTTTTTCAACATGCCAACATGGAAAAATCAATGTTTACACGAATTAACAGCCATTTATGAGACTTACGGGCCACCAGTTGTAGTGAGTCACGTGGGTACGTGTCACTAGTTGTAGTATGACAAATATATGAGATATATGCATACTTTTTCACGAGTTCCTCATCTTTCTGACTGTGTAAG
>NW_023621155.1:0-5785 GCF_014905685.2 Nematolebias whitei
CCTGGGTCGAAAACGACTTCCCGGCCAGTGTCACGGTGAGAAGTTCTCTCATATCAATTTGTGTGTTAAGAGTGTACGAGTGTACATGACTTTTGCTTGGCTGTTTTCTGTGGCAGGTTAATAAATGACACTTATTATTCCTAGCAGTAACAGTCTCTGGTGTTTTATTTTTTCCTTGTCTGAATATCTGTGCCGATCGTTCACGAGCCCTTTTGATAAAGAATTTCATAATACATTTTTGGCGACGAGGATGGGATGTTATTAAATTAAATAAATAGTTCTGAACGGCTGCACCATATTCAAACGAAGGAAAAAAAAAAGTGTTGAGAAAAATGTTGATGCGAGTTGCATCTGGACAAAGAGTCCGTTGAAGTTGTGCCAGGTTGGGAGTTATCCAACCTTGGCTTTGTGTTTAAGAGGTGGAGGGGACGCCCGAGCCTTTGTGTGAGAGTTTAAAAACAGAGAAAAAAGTTGATTCAGACGCCTGAGGAGGCGTGAGCTGAACGGAGGGAAAAGTTGATCCAGACGCCTGAGGAGGCGTGAGGGGAACAGAGAAAAAGTTGTACCGGGATGGGAAGAAGTCCCATCCCAGTTGTTTTTGTTGTTTTTGAAGAGGTGGGAAGAAGCCCATCTTAGTTGTTAGAACAATTTTTCTGAAAGCAGATAGTCCGAGTGATGTTTTGACCACTTTTGCAGGCAATAGAGGTCAGAAAAGATGGCACCAGTGACAGGACTTCAGCATAAAGTCAGAAAATGCAATCATAGGCTCAATGGAGCAAACAAGAATGTGAGGACCGCCTGCTTGTTGAATGGATTGCACACTCAGTCGCTCGCTCAGTTTGGGAGAATGAACAGGGTAGCTGACGGGGCGGTGGAGCAGGTGTCCCGGTTGCGAGGAAAATTCAAGAGAAAGAAAGCGATTGAAAAATGTGTGGAGGAAGTTCAGGAGAAAGATGATGATGATTACATTTGGACCGAGGAAGATAAAAAAGTGAAACCAATTAAAAGACGCAGACAGGATCAGATAGTCGTACCAGCTGTGAGAGAAGAGCGCAGAGATGCAGATGGAGTGATCATCGTAGGCGCAGATGGTGAACCAATTTATGATGAACGGCCACAGCCTCAGCCTGTTCCTGTGTTACACATGATGACAGAAGATTATTCACATGAGGAGGTGGTGTCCATCATTAAGTAATTAAGGCAACAACAGGGAGAGCCGGTTGACATGTGGCTGGCAAGAATGTTGGAAGAAGGAGTAGTACAGGTGGAGGTGGATGTTGGAGATGCCTCGAGGTTTGCTGGGATGTCAAATGACCCATCCATTAATGCAAACTATCGGGAAACGGCACGCACTCTGACAACAACAAAATCAATATTTGATTTATGGGAAGAAGCAGTGGCGCTTCAGTTTGTCACCCCTTCCAGCTGGCCTCCGATGTCAGCAACGCCCTGGATGACACTTAAAGAATGTGTCCAGAGAATGGTTAGACTTTGTGTAAGAGAAGCGGTTTTGTATTTGGAAACAAAAGATTATCAGGCGAAGCCAGTTCCAAAGGCTGTCCGGGACACTTTAATCAGAACTGCTCCTCCACATTTTCGCTCTGCAATGCTTGCTGTGATGATGGGGAGCCCTGACAGCTCGTGTTTGGAGATAAGGTCTCGCATTCTTGAGCTAGGAACTTTGGGAGAGTGGGACAAAAGAGAGCAGCGTGATCGAGAGCCTAGATCAGATTATCAACACACGGCTCGCGGGCCAAAATGGGGCCCTCAGAATTATAGAGGTTCAGGTCAGGGTCCGTCACGTACTGCTTATTGGAATGCACTGGTGGGAGCAGGCGTTCCTAAAGAACAGATTGATGGGCTGCCAACTGGTGCATTAAGGAGTGAATGTCAGAAACGAGGATTAAAAGTGCACTGTGCTGGAGTGGATATGCACCGATTGACTAACATGCTGAGAAATGTGATTGTGTCTGCCTCTGCTCCTCCGCTGCCTCCCCCTCAGCCAGCAGCTGAGCTGAGACACATGAAGGAGGAGGATAAGGATGACTCATCAGAGGAGGAAGGAATGCAGATTCGAGCTGTGAGACAGAAAAAGAAAACACCTAAAATATCACAACCCACAGATGCTCGAGTATCGAGGCTGTTGGACAAAGGTGGAGGTCAGGTAATGAATTCAGCGCATCAAGTCAGAGCTTTGCAAGACTCGAGACCGTTGTTTGAAGTTTGTGTAGAAACAGCCCGACAGATAGCATCGGACTGGTCTGATTTACAGGGTCATTGGGTGACCCTAGGGGAGTGTGAGCAGAGATGTGCTGAGGAATGCGCTCGCTGTGCGTTGCGTTGTAGATTCAGAGTGTTGGAACTGGGTGCACTCGGAGATTGGAGCACAGAGAGGAACACAGAGCTGAAAACTGTGAAAAAATCATTTGGCCAACCCATGGGTCGTGGGCCGAGAAAGGACGGCCGGAAAAACATGCAGGAACCTACCCGTTCTGCTTTCTGGAGGGCATTAATGCAGGCAGGAGTGCATGCAGCTGAGATGAATGATGTGTCAGCAGAAGAGCTGAGGGCTGGAAGCCATTGTTTGGATTAAAGGGGCAAAAGTAGGGTCCAAAAGTTGACATCAACCCTCTGAAAAGCAGATATTGTCAAACATTGAACATCAAAGGTCCAGAATTAGAGAGCCCAGATTTTGACGTTAAATTAAAAAGCCCCAAAACTTGAAGGTGATATTGATTTTAAAATGCCAAAGGTCAAAGGAGAAATTAAGACATCTGATGTTGCCATTAAAGGCCCAAGTATTGACATTTTGGGCCACTAAGGATGTATTGAAATGCCTAAAGTCAAGATGGTTTAAGGGAAAAGGGTGGATTTGAAATGTCTAGAAATAAATATGTTGTTTGGATGTGTTAAGTTAAGCTGGTTGCTTTGAAGAAAGTGCATTGTATGTTGTTTGGAAGGAAGTGCAACATATGTTGTTTATAAATGGTTTACCTGCAGCTATAGTTTTGACAGCATCTAAAAACAACTCTAGAAGTATCCAAAAATATCTGAGATAAAAAGAATTTCACCATCTTGTTTTGCAGATGTTTCACATTTAAAGTGAAAGTTCAGCTCTTTTCAAGAGGGGTTCTGTGGAAAAAGTTAACACCTCAGTTTTGAAAACTGATGAGTTAAACATTTTGAGTGGGGCCAAGACTAGAAGAAGGATTTCTTTTTAATAAATAAAGTTAATTATTGACACTTTTTGCATGAAGTGGTTATGTATGAAGAATTGTTTGATTAAGTTGTAGAACAAGACAGATGATGAAACTGCAAATACAACGATGTGAAGCATGCAGCATTAGAAGAGAGGGTCACAATAAGTAAATGCAGGGACAAATAGGGGAAAAGGGGCCATATCAGATCTGGCAAATGGATTTCATTGGCCCTTTGCCATGTCACAGGGGTGTAGATATGTATGTACGGCTGTAGATACATATTCAGGTGTGTTGGTGACTCATCTTTGTAAATATGCAAATCAGACATCTACTTTAAAATGTCTTAGTATGATGAAATAATTTTATGAGGGTCCCCTTCAGATACAAACAGATAATGGGACCCATTTTACTGGAAAACAGGTGAAAGACTGGTCAGCTGAAAAACATGTTGAATGGATTTATCATATTTCCTTATCACCCACAAAGCTGCTGGGCTGATTGAAAGAATGAATGGACTGTTGAAAGAAATGTTGAAAAAACTAAGTGTGAAACATGACTTAACAAATTGGAAAATGAATTTGACACTGGCTGTTTTTAAAATAAACAACAGGCCAATTGCCCCTGGAGTTACTCCAATGAACAGAATGGTCCAGGTGCCAGTCACACCTGACAAAGAACCAATTAGAATGTGGAAAATTGATGACAGAGCAGAACTTCTAGTCAGAGCAACGCCTGGCTCTGCAGGACTGGATTTAAGAGTAATGGAAACTATCACCCTAGTCCCAAGTCAAATTCAAGTTATAAAATTGGTCTGGGTCTGCAATATCCCAAAGGCAGGAGAAGGAAAAATGGGTAAATGTACCAATTCATAAGTGTTATTAAAGAGAAAACTAATTCTTCTCTCTTTTTGTTGAAAGTAGTCTTTTTGCCTCTACAGCTTGATGTTTCATTGATCTTTGCGGACTGGATGGGACCGCCCAGAGGACAACATGAGAAGCTGGTGACAAGGTGCCAGTCAGACGGGAGTGCAGGCTGTTTGGGCATCACGTGCCTTGTTGCAGATGGACAACGCCTCATCAGCAACACCAGGACGTGTCTTGGAGGAGGATCAGGTGTTCACTTTGGTTGAAAAAAAAAATGCAAGCAAGATCTGAGTGCAAAGTGATTTTTGGCATGCTACCACAGGACAACCATCCCAGTGGTACCTAAAGGATGTCAGATTAGAATTGTGTGGAAACCCCACTGTGTAACATGTATAAGAACTGTACATGCTAAACCAGATGAAAGAGAAAAAAAAAGGGAGAACGAAGTTTGATTTTTACTGCCAATTAAGGAGAAGGAGGAGACGTGCTTCGTTGGCAGTTACCCAAGAAAGGTTCTGGATACCATCAGTTGTCATGACTCAAGAAGAAACGGTCAAAATACTGATAAAAGAAATAAACTTGCAGCCAAAGATGTGGGGGAGCACAGAAGAAGTGCTCTCCAACATAATTGAAGCTTTGAACTTGTTTTCCTGTGTACCTTGCAATCTTTCCATGCACAGTTGCAGGAGGAGCGCTGCCAGAGGGTGGTCACTACATCGAATCATCATAAGTGGAGGAGAGTATGGAACATTTAAAACCTGAATTGACAAAATGTAACGAGGCAACCACAGTTATGCAAATATCACATTTTGCCTTTAATAACTGTACAAGGACACTGGTTTTTAAAAAAAATAAATAAAAGTACAGGGTGAGTGGTTTGAGCCACAGACAAATCTCACATATAACATGCAATTATGTGAGACAGCTGATAAAAGATGGATGTTGAAACTAATCATGTTAACCCATGTTTAACCAGAGACAAGGTATTGTGTGATTGGACTCATGAACTAGGCTAGAGAACTAGTTTGATAGCAACAATAAAAAGTACCTAAGGTGCCTTTCTCTGGATGTGTGTGTGGTGTACATCTGTGAACTCGGAACAACCAGACTTATCGTTTGACTAATTATAGTTCTGAATCTCGCCTTACTACCGTACAATGGCAAGTTTGCACGTACCATGGCGAGTCTCTCTGGATCATTTAAAATGCGCATTTGAATGAGTCCATAGAGTTGACTGAAATGATCAAGTCTCATAAGTCTAAACGTGTCTGATCTAACAGTGTCCACCTGCATGGCTCAAAGAAAGGTTTTTACATATGGCTAAAACTAATAGTGTAGGCGTCGGCTCACCATTGGTGGGATATATTCGCAGGAATATTATCTACGGCGCAAAATATATGCAGTATCCCTTTTGTTTGTTTAGTGAAAAGAAGAATAACTAGTTTGATCTATGTATCTCTGTATTAACTTTGTGTATTTTGGGAACTTGTTTTTATATTAGGAGGGTTTAAAAAAGAATTAATCAGGAAATTTATAATACAGCTGGTACATGGTTTGGTAGGGAAAAAAAAAACTATAATCTGAACACCTACCGGGTGTTTTGATTTACAATGATCGTGTCAGTGGGAACGTAATAAATCAAACGTTCCAGGGGTTTGAAACTCGTTTGGATTTTCTTAACTGTGTGAGTGAGTTTATTTAGGATAAAGTCCCAGAACAATC
>NW_023621156.1:0-5784 GCF_014905685.2 Nematolebias whitei
GCAAATTAAAAACTGTATTATTGTTGTGTGCTACACTTAAAATGAAGCAGCAATGTCAAGGCAGTCTTGAGACACAGCTTTCTTGTTCAGTGTGAATTTGTGAAAAATTTCAGTTTTTAATTTGCTTTAACCGTCATTTAAAAAAATGTTTTGGCTCTAATGGTTGTCAGCATGATACTCTATTTTTATAGTGATGCTTATACAGACAGCATTTAGGACCTAAATCCATCATGAATCCTTCAGGAAAGGATTTCATGGACGTTTGGCTCCTGTTAGTTGTGCTGCCATAAGGAGCTTTGTGAATCTGGTGGACAGGAAGACCAGTGAATCCTCTGATTGAATTGTCACTCCCAGAGGAAGAGACAATAAAAAGGGGTCAGTGGCTGATTCAAAAACATGGTCAGAGGAGCTGTGTTTCATGGCTGTTGATTGGCTCAACTCAATCATCACTGATGTTGATCTCAGGGTCCTGGTGGTGAAATGGGAGGACAGCTGTTCAAAGACAACACTGTCAGAGGTTCCTCATTTTATTCCCCTTCTAAACAGCAGGGGAGGTCATGTTTCCCAGTGTCTCACCCTACCAATTTACTTTTCCCTTACCTTTTACTGTATTACATTTAAGAAATAAATATAAAGAAAGTTTGACGGTGATAAAGTAGTTAAGGCTAAACACTTTGTACTTTATTTTTATTGTTGTACTAAGTTTACTGCTTACTAGCCAAATGGGGCTCACTCTGTCATAGTCTGTATTTTCTGTTAGTTATTTAGAGTTCATGTTTATTCCCTCTGTGTTATGTGTTTTTGAAATATTTGTGTTGAGTTCTAGTTATTGTGTTTTACTTGTATCTCCAGCTTCCCCTGTGTTTTTTCCTTTGATTGTCTGTTCCTGTCCTGTCCATGCTCACCTGTTCCTGGTTGTTCTCCTCAGGTGTTTTACATTCCATTCATCAGTCTGGTCTCTTTAAAACCCTCACAGTCTGTCTTCTCCGTCACTGGTGCATTATGCTGTAAAGCTGTTCATGTTGAGTTGCTTTTTGTGCCACTGGTTAGTTACATTCCTGAGTATTTCTAGTTTTCATTTGAGAGTTTTTGTTTTGTATTTTTGTAAATAAATTAGTTTCTTTATGTAATCCCTAGTTCTGTTCTGCATTTGTATTCTAACCTCCTCTAAACATGATACAACCATGTATTTGCATTATTCACTCTATTCATTAAAGTGTGACATAGGTCTGGGATGGGGATACCGCATCAGTGCAGTGGACTAACAAAAATCAAGATAGATTATGTTGAGCACACACAAATTATTTAGGATAACCAATTAACCTTTCATAGGTTCAGACCACAGCAGGAGAACAAAGCACACCATTCAGAAGAGCTTCAGTTCTCCTGTTGGTGTCAATCAGGTATTATTTAAATTACACCACAATTCTTTCTCACTTTTTTTTAAAGTGCTATCACTGCCTTTACAACAGTAGATAATGTAGTCTATAGGAGTGGGATGAAGAAGTAGTACTAGAAAATGTTGTTGACTTGCTTTCTGTGTCACTTGAATCAAGATGCTGATGATATCTATAATAATGCCATCAGTTTCATCACTCTGTTTCCACACAATGGTGAAATTAGTCTCTGCATTTAACCCATCCCATATATATATATATATATATATATATATATATATATATATATATATATATATATGTATATATATATATATATGTATATATATATACACAAAGTATATGACCACCTCATGAAAAAAAAAAAAATAGCATGTTTGACAAAGCTCTGGTGGAAGTGACCTAACGTGGACATCATGTTGGTCAATAAGCTGTTGTATCAATAGTTATGCTTTAGAGTCCTCCTATCAATTTGTTGTAGGGCAGATAATCTGGTGAGTCCTGAATGAAAATGAATGTATCACTAATGTGTCTAGTTCCCACGAGAATTGACACCAATGGGCTGGAGGTTTAGGAGGTAATGTTGCGTAGCACTGTGTTATTGAGCTAAAGGACTGGTCCTTTGGCTTTTATGTAACATTTTCCATTTGCTTCATCTCTACGTCCCTGCAAATATGTAACCCTTCTGTTGGCTTGAAAAGAAAGAAAAACAAACAAAAAAATGAACATAAAACATCTGTCCAGATCTTGTCTTCAAAACGAGTACAAATTAGCATTTTTATGCTTTCAGGTTTCTCTTTTTCAGTAATGCTTTCCCTAAGGGATCCACCTCCGAGTTTACATTGCGCCCCTATTTCTAAACTCTTTAAGATAAAGAATATTTTAGCATGGCAAAGGTTAATGAGAAATCACATTTGTTTCTTCCTTGCTTTCGTCCTGTTGCCTGGATTTAATTTGAAATCAGATTCCCTGTCCATTGCTATATGTATTAATAATACATCACACATTTAGCCTGTTGTATTAGTATTTGGGGTGTATTCAGTTATTTCCGTAATGCTTGAAATAAGCCTTCATTTACTATTTTTCCCTTTGTCTACATGTGTAGCAGATCGTGTGTACATGTCTGCAGGCTTGCACCATCTGTTTTACCTCTAGTTTTAGGTAACAGAATCAACACATTATGTGTGTACTTTTCCTGTTTGTACCCTTTGGAATAGTTCATAATTTGCTTTGAAAATTATCTGCCATCAGGAGTGTTTCATCTGTCAAAATGCGATAGTAGTATGAAAGAAGAATCATTATCTTTGCCCTTATTATGTCATTTGCGTACACAGTTCCTGCTTGCTGTATTGCTCCTCCCTCTCTCGTTTAACACATTTCCATATGTTTGAGCATTAGTTTTAAGCAAAGCCATTAGTGCAAGAATTTTGTTGCTTGGTGACAATCTAGTACCCTCACTATGTCTCATTCCTGTCAGAAGTGATGCACTGGGAGGAGCGCATTACAGTTTTGTTTTTTGCTCTCACAACCCCCAGCCCCCATCTCAGCAGCTAAGCTGCACTGACACATTTTCCCCTCTGTATTCCCTCCAAGTACGAGTGTTGTGAAGGACTGCGTCTCAGCTTGTCACCGTAAGAACTAAGGAAAAAGAGCAGATTTTATAAACCTAACATGTCTGCTGTCATAGAGCCAGTATGACATTTAAGTAATAAAATCTACATTATTCCCCTGCTGGTTTAGCAGGGAAGAAAAGCATCACTGTGACACAATCTTTAACTTACAGTAAACACAGAGGCTAAGAGTTAACCATGCTGTGACACCCACTGTGATACGTGTTCTTTAATCCATACCATAAGTGTTTTTCCGTTCACAATTATTCAGTACACAGAGCCTGGATGTAAATCAGTTTGAATCATTAAAATGAGTCCTTATTTAGGAGCTAATGATGAATAATGAGCAACCTAATATATATGAATGAGCTAAAGCCTTCTCCTTTATCCACTCTATAAACATGGTCACAGTTCATTAGTATAGGGGAGCTAGGTTAGTGCCAGAGGATATGTGGAGGAAAATGCATGTCCTCTCAATGTTTGTGTGTTTTTGCATTTGAAAAGGTCTCGTTGATAAATATGCCACCAAGGGCAGCATATGGTCACCAAATTACTTTCATTATGAAGATGTGAACTGAGGAATAATAAAGTGTGTTAAATGTTCTTCTTTTTGATCAAAGTCAATAAAGTATTTTTCAAATACTTGGAAAATTGCAGTTTTAGCATATATTTTTAATTTTATTGTGAAACAATCTTTTTTTTTTTTTTATTCTAAATATTTACAGCACATAATTTGTACATTTTCTAAATTTTTTGAAGAACATTTTTGCAGAAGCTACTTTTTTTTTATTATTATTGAATGCACAGTGCCATCTATATATTGTATAAACACAACGCTGTAGTTAAACTTTATCTTGAAACTACAAGAAAAAAAAAAGGTAAAGTTCAGGAATATTTTACATGAACAATTATGCATTCTAATAATGGATTTAAAAATGTAAATACCTTTATATTATTCCATTTTATTATACTAAGCAAATTTTGTTTATCATTAGGCACTTTGAGAAACCACTTCATGTTTGACTTACTGGCATCCTTGGTGTGATTTGTCAATGCATCAAAGGTGATCAAAGCCAATTCACCCTGAATGATGATCATCTGATTGTTTGTGCCACAAAGTGAGGTAGAAATAGAGCCGTAACAGTCTACTTGTGATAAGGTAAGACAGCTTTGTAGATCACCATGTCACAGGAGCAAACAACAGAGTAGATGTCAAGGGTAGATCACTGATGACACACAGCAACTTTGCTTTTAGTAACATAAAAAAATAAAAATAAAACATTGCCCACAGAGGATGAGTTAATTTATCATCTTTTGGAAATGATATGAGGTCACATACAGTATGTGTTCCAGAGACCCCTGCAATAGATTAAAATCTATGAAGTAGCAGCATCATATTTATTTTATTTTATATATATATATATAAGACTTTATAAACCCTTCCCACACTCCTAGAAACCCTTCCCACTTTCTTATTTACGTTTCCCTGTAACAAATTTAGCGGAGGACCTGAAAATTCAACCAGATACAGAGCAGGTTCAATAGGTTGTATTTTGAAAAGACTGGTGGAAGTCAGCACATGTGGAAACTGGAAAGTTTTGCAAGGAGAAACAGGAAAATCCAGAGGAAGGAAACTTGGTCAGGATGAGGAGATCAGTCAGGACCATGAAATAATTGCTGGTCTTTTACTTGAACAAGGCTTTCAATTCTGGCGCCGAATAGAGAAAAGGTGAGCACATGTTGCACCACCAGGTGAGAAGAATTATGCTGATCACAGTGGAGCAGGTGGTCGTGGGGAACATACAGGCATGAATCATGACAATACCTCTCTTATAAACAATTCATATGCTCTTAAACACTTTGGCGATGAAGATGATGATATTGAGATGAATATGTAACATGTACCTACAGTACATGCAATACAAACAGGTTTACAAACCTGTGATACAGTGAAGCAGCAGAAGTGAACTGTGATACAGCGAGGGATGAATGTATTGCCTATGTCAACACATCTGAGTCCTGCTCCATGCCTTTTAAAGTTATGCAATGCTCGCTACATTTCTAAAAGTTCAGTTCCACCTGTGATTTTTGACAGTCAGCATCCTCATAAATACTGACTGATCTCCACAGCCCTTTGTTTAAACTGTTTTGTGAAAGTGTGTATTGCTTAATTTTGCAGCTAGAATGTTTTCTGATTTATTTTGCTTGCATTAGCATAAAATCTGGAATGATCAGTCATCCTGGACATGGCACCCTAAATGCTGGACAAAATAAAAAAAGACATTGAGACGTACCATTTCATTTCTTGAAGATATTTCACCTCTTCTTTGAAAGCTTATTTAGTTCTTCAATTCCAAACTCATTATGTTAAATATTCACCAACACTTATAATTACAGTGAACTAATTGGAAAGAGATAAAAACATGACTGGAAGTGTAAAGGATTATATTTCTACTGGTCTGCCAGGGAGGATGTTGCATCTAAAGTTGAACAAATCTTATAGTAGTGTCATTAGTTAAGAAATTAAAACAAATGCACAACAAACATTATATTTATGCATTTTATAAAACTGTTGAGCAGTCAACTGCATATGAACTAAAACTATCATAATCAGGAATCTGCAGGACTCCCTGCAGAGTCCAGTCAGCCTGCTGTGTTGAAATGCTCATACCATCACAGTTAAGTGCTCACTTGTGGAGCTGAGAGTCAAGATAATATGTACCACTTGCAACAATTCAAAGCAAATCTCAGCACTTAGATGATTTGTCTTATATATA
>NW_023621157.1:0-5784 GCF_014905685.2 Nematolebias whitei
AGAGAGCTGTGTAAGGACATCAGGGATAAAATTGTAGACCTGCACAAGGCTGGGATGGGCTACAGGACAATAGGCAAGCAGCTTGGTGAGAAGGCAACAACAGTTGGTGCAATTATTAGAAAATGGAAGAAATACAAAATAACAGAAAATCTCCCTCGGTCTGGGGCGCCATGCAAGATCTCACCTCGTGGAGCATCATTGATCTTGAGGAAGGTGAGGAATGAGCCCAGAACTACACGGCAGGACCTGGTCAATGACCTGAATAGAGCTGGGACCACAGTCTCAAAGAAAACAATCAGTAACACTCTACGCCTTCAAGGATTAAAATCCTGCAGTGCACGCAAGGTGCCCTTCCTCAAGCCAACGCATGTCAAAGCCCGTCTGAAGTTTGCAAATGACCATCTGAATGATCCAGAGGAGGAATGGGAGAAGGTCATGTGGTCTGATGAGACAAAAAGAGAACTTTTTGGTTTAAACTCCACTCGTCATGTTTGGAGGAAGAAGAATGATGAGTACAACCCCAAGAACACCATCCCAACCATGAAGCATGGCGGTGGAAACATCATTCTTTGGGGATGCTTTTCTGCAAAGGGGACAGGATGACTGCACCATATTGTGGGAAGGATGGATGGGGCCATGTATCGTGAGATTTTGGCCAACAACCTCCTTCCCTCAGTAAGAGCACTGAAGATGGGTCGTGGCTGGGTCTTCCAGCATGATAATGACCCAAAACACACAGCCAGGGCAACTAAAGAGTGGCTCCGTAGGAAACATCTTAAGGTCCTGGAGTGGCCTAGCCAGTCTCCAGACCTGAATCCCATAGAAAATCTTTGGAGGGAGCTTAAAGTCCGTGTGGCCCAGCGACAGCCCCGAAACCTGAAGGCTCTGGAGGAGATCTGTATGGAGGAGTGGACCAAAATCCCTGCTGCAGTGTGTGCAAACCTGGTCAAGAACTACAGGAAACGTCTGATCTCTGTAATTGCAAACAAAGGTTTCTGTACCAAATATTAAGTTTCATTTTTCTGGTGTATCAAATACTTATTTCACACAATAAAATGGAAATTAATTATTTAAAAATCATACATTGTATTTTTCTGGATTTTTGTTTTAGATTCCATAACTCACAGTTGAAGAGTACCTATGATAAAAATTACAGTCATCTACAAGCTTTGCAAGTGGGAAAACCTGAAAAATCAACAGTCTATCAAATACTTGTTCTCCCCACTGTATATATACACATGTATAACCTATGTGCTTTTTGGCTTTTATGACTTTACCTTGAAAATCAACACAGCGCTTGTTTGTCCATGATTTATTAAACCTCTATAATCTGCAGTGGCCAAACTTCCCCAAGAGATGGATGACACCAGAGTCATTTACCCCATAGCCAGATCACCAGCTCCAGTGGTAACACTAGTATTGGTTAGCCAGTTAGCTAACAACACCAGAAATGGGTGGTTTTGCATTCTAAGCTGTCATAATTTTAGAACAAGGCTTTATAAAATCTGAAAACACATATCAAACAAATCATAAATATTTACCAACTTGTAAAATATTCTTGATAATTCATAAAAATAAAAAAATATAAAAAAATGTAATTGTTACCACAGTGCCTTCTATGAAATGCATATAAAATATAAGCTATAGAGCTAGTTTTCATATACAAAGTAACTCCTGCTACATGATTTTTGTTGAAGCCGATAAAAAACAATAATCTTTATTGTAACATCTGTTGTGGCATACAAAATACACAATAATCTAGAGCTATGGATTATACTTCATATGTTTTCTCCTTTTAAGCAGAGCTATTTTCTCAGTCTAGTGCCAAAAAAGTTATAGTCATTTTTATCTAAATGAAATGTTGAGATTAAAAACAAAATCAATGTCCTACCATGCCATGCAGTTCTGGTTCTGTTTGGAATCAGGGACCACTAGGAGTCATGACTTTTCTGATTTGTCCAAACCTCTGCTGACTCTTCATCTGGTGGCCTCAGGGTCTGTTCAGCAGATGGTGGCACACAGTAGAGATGTCATGCTAACTTTTGTACTGCCTGGCCCAGCAGCATGAAACTGAAACAGCACAGTGGTTTCCACAAGCAGCAGATGAAATCAAAGCTAACTTGTTCTTGACAGCAAGGCTCCCTAAATGTCATGTGAGCAGCAGATAGAATACAATTTACTATACATTTAGACACACAAGAAACCCATCTCTTTTACAAGTGTCTGCAGTAACTTCCTAGATTTTTGTAATTTTTTTATACAATGGCCGCTTTTGACTGAGGCTGCCTTAAGTAATATCAATCTATGTGCGCAATCTCAAAGTCTCTGCCTGTTTACAAGTGAAAAGAAAATACCGGGTTTAGTATCTTTTTTTTTTTTGTCAACTATAACTTATTTATTAAAAACATAGGTGGTTTAGTTGATTTTATTTAGTTTATTATTATTTTTTTTTAACTTTGCTGCATTTTCTTGCATTTTGTAACAGGTTTTTGTCATTTTGTTTATTTAGTTAGATTGATTTTTCTGTAGACATACCTGTATAAATAGTTCACAGTTATTGGCTTTTTTATATGCATACTTGTCTGAAATAATGCACTTGCTGACCATTATCACTTAGAGTACTTTTCCAACTCAAGTTCAATTTCAAGTCAACTTTATTGTTGTTTCCCACCACATGTGGTACATGAGGCGGAGAGAAACTGTGTACACAGGGTCCCAATTCCACCCAAAAATAGCAAAATGTAAAGTATAAAAAGAAACTGTAAAATAAGGATCTAGGATATACTGTAATATATTTATATATTATATATAAATATATATATATATATATATATGCTAAACAAATGCCAAGAGTAAGCTAAAAGATCTAAGATATACACTAAACACTATTAAAGTAAAACAATCTGGCGTAACAACAGCAGCTCGAACATGAGTCTTTGATGAGCAGATGATTACAGCAGCATGAGATAATCAGCAGCATCAAGTAACAAATCAAGACATGCACATCTCTTTCTTAGTTACAAAATAACCATACTCTGTCCTCATGTCCTCTGGAGTATTACCAAGAACACAAGTTTAGACTTAATACTGAGAAATACCCCTTGTTTTCAGCTCTAATTACCACACCTGTTATTAGGTAGTAATCAATTTTCCATGTGCATAGCCCTGGTCTTTCTCAGTTCTTTGTCAAATGTTCTGTTGACCTCCACAAAGTTTGCTCTTTGCTTCTTGCTTTAGTCAGCTCAGTGAAAGTAACTTCCTGAACATTGCCTCCTTTGCACCTGCATTTGGATACAGCAACAATTATCTACCAAACACGACTGTGTAAAAGATAAATATTAGAACAAAAAACAAAAGTTGGTAAACAACGTATACAATTTTTAATAAAAACTGTATTATAAGAAAACAGGAAACACAATTTCACTTTAGAACAAAATATGCGGTGGTGGGAACATTTCCCACGGAGGACGGAAGACAGATGGTCACATTTGAGGTTCTGTGCAAAGTCCTTCTCTCCTCCTCCTCCCCAAATTTCATCCCTACAGCGGCGCTGCACACTGAAAAACACCCCCTCTCTCCTCCTCTCAGACCCCCGAAACAGGAACAATCATTTGTTCAACAGAATAAATAAATGCCCTGCGACAGTGCACGTTACGCACAGAAATGTCTCCAGACAGCTCAACATCAGCAGCTGTCTGAACTCCTGCTACATTTCAGAAATAATAAATACAAAATGCTTACTGTACAAAATAAATAAAAAATACAAAGATAGAAATGTTTGATGTGTTATTCACATTATACGTCACGTTTCAAACCAACGGCGCTAATTTGTCAAAATAACAACAGCGATCAAAATGTCAAAGAGACAGTCCTATCCATCCATCCATTATCTTTACCCGCTTATTCCATTTTGGGTCACGGGGGTCGCTGGTGCCCATGTCCAGCAATCACTGTGCGAGGGGCGGGGTACACCCTGGACGGGTCGCAAGTCCATCACAGGGACACATAGAGACAAACGAGACAAACAACCATTCACTCTCTCACTCACACCCAGGGACAATTTAGAGTTACCAATCAGCCTAACATGCATGTTTTTGGTCTGTGGGAGGAAACCGGAGCACCCGGAGAAAACCCACGCATGCACGGAGAGAACATGCAAACTCCACCCAGAAAGGCCCCTGGACCGGGGTTTGAACCAAGGACCTGCTCGCTGAGAGGCAGCAGCTCTACCAGTTGCGCCACCGTGCTGCCCAAGAGACAGTCCCATTTTTTTAAATAAAAAATGGATGGATGGAAGGATGGATGGATAGATTGTCCTTAGTTGGACAACAGAGAATTGAAGCCTTCCGGTGCTTGAAACGGTGCCACGAGACTGGAGCAGGAGCGGAGAAGAGTTCAGCTCAGAACCGTGAAGCGAGGGGAGGGAGGAGGGGGGTTTAGGACACCTGACAAATCGGAGCTGCTCATTCATACACAACCTGCTGTTCCATGAATTGGTAGATTACAGTATTTTATCAGTTATGTATAGGGCTCAAAATAACACATTACCTTTAAATATCCAAAAAAAAATTGTTAAAAGGCAAAGTTGTTATAATCTTAAGGGGACAGACATATTTGTCAAACCAAAATTCAGAACTAGTCTGAAGGGAAGGTCTACCTCAATCCAAGGAGTTGGATTGTGGAATGGTCTAGAGAGTGATGTTAAAAATGTCAAGTCAATGTGTACATTTAAGAAAAAGATAAAAGCTGAATTGTTAAAAAAAAACAAAAAACAATATATATATATATATATATATATATATATATATATATATATATATAAAGTAGCTTAGTGTGTATTGCATTAGAGTTAGAAAAATCAGAAAGAGTTATTTGTTTTGTTCTGTCACTTGAAGATTATTATCATTGAACAAATTGTTTGTAAAAAGGGGCAGCTATAATAAGAATTTTTCTTCTTTCTGCTGCCTTTCATTTTAAATCTCTTGTATTTTTTTTTTTTTTATAGTTTATGGAATTTGGTTTTTTTTAAATGAATAAACTTTATACCATACCATACCTGCTGTTCCTCTCCAAAATAGTAATTTTATTTTCTACAAATGTACGTAAATGTTGAGGTATAACACCCTGTTAAAATACACCAAAATGCAGGAAATGGCATCTCTGTTATTCAAAATTTTCTGTGAGAATCCACGGACCCCCCCCATTCAATCAATTTACAAATTAAGCCCTGGTTTTAAAAAACAAACAAAACTGTTTAGTGGTTTAGCATTAGCAAAGCTATTTTTTTGTGTGTGGAATATGGGCTAGTGAAGCTAACGTTTTGGTTAGCTGTACCCACCACTGAAAATATGCAATTAAACCAAAATACTTTGACAATTTAAAATTTATTTCGGGAAAATCTTCTTGTTTCTTGTTATTGTTATATATATACAGTAGTCCCTCACTACTTTGTGGTTTCTTTTTCATGGACTCGTGTTAAGCGGTTTTTCAAAGTAAGATTGGACATGACACACAACTGGCTGATTGATGGATGAGCCGCACAATCGGCATGGAAATTATTTAACACCGGCTGCACCTGTGTGCGGTTCACAACTGCAGAAAAAGCTTCCTCCTACACCTCTGTGCAGCCCATAGCCAAAGGAGAAGCTTCCTCCTGCAGCAAGTGATGAACTCCACAATGCAGCGGAGAAGTGATCGTGGCCAAGTGCGCTGGCAGGTGGAAGAAAGTAGCTGGAGGCAGAGAGCTGAAATCATGACTTTCTGTGCTCTTTTAGAGCATTTAAA
>NW_023621158.1:0-5781 GCF_014905685.2 Nematolebias whitei
TCTGTCACCACGTAAGTTTTGCTGCCTCGTCAGCGTGTTATTTTGTAAATACACTCCTCCATTAAATACTTATTTTTGTAATCTGCCGAGTTGAGTCCTGTCTGCACTACTGGGTTCGTTCCTGTCTAACAAATCCTGACAGTATGTGGTCTGAAAAAACATTATCACCAATTTCAAGATTATTAACAGTCACATCATGAGTTAAAACAAGGTCCAGTTTATGTCCGCACTCTTGGGTGGGGCCGTTCACATGCTGCGTTAGATTAAATGAGTCCAATAAATGTAAAATGTCCTTAACCAAGGGCTTCTCCTGACAGCAAACATGCAAATTAAAGTCCCCAATAATGAAAACATGATTATATTTTGGTGTGATTTCAGCTAAGAAGTCAGAAAACTCATTTATGAAATCCTTAGATCGAGGTGGACGGTAGACGAGTGCAAATAACGTCGGAGGCGAATGGCCAAGTTCAAAGACGCTTAACTCAAAGCTGGCGCGGGAAACTGAGATGGGCATTTGTTTACAGTCAAAAGTTGGTTTGAATATTGTTAATAATCCACCACCACGTCGGCCTGATGGCCGCGGGGCGTTAAAATACAGACAGTTTGGTGGCAATAATTCTGTCAAGGCGCTGGACTCACCAGGAGACATCCAAGTCTCAGTGATGCAGAAAAAGTCCAACTCGTGCTCTTGAAAGTAATAATAATAATAATAATAATCATTTTATTTAAAAAGCGCCTTTCATGACACCCAAGGACACTTTACAGTAAGAACAAAGATCAACAGGAATAAAGAATATAAAATACATAAAGAATATAAAATGCGTAAAGAATATACAATACATACAGAATATAAAATGCGTAAAGAATATAAAATACATACAGCAGAGTTAAGGATAAGCGAGTCTAAAGAGATGTGTTTTCAGAACAGTCTTGAATATAGAAAGAGAGGTGGTGTTTCTTAAGTCAGGGGGTAGAGAGTTCCAGAGATGAGGAGCAGAGCAGGTGAAGGCCCTGCTCCCCATGGTGGAGAGGCGGGCAGAGGGTACATGGAGGTGTAGTGAAGAGGAGGATCTGAGAGAGCAAGAGGGGATGGAGATGTGTAGGAGGTCAGATAGGTACGGAGGGGAAAGGTTGTGGATAGCTTTGAGAGTGAGAAGAAGAATTTTGAAGACGATGCGTGATTTAACCGGGAGCCAGTGGAGCTGCTGCAGGACTGGAGTGATGTGGTTATAGGAGGAGGTTTGAGTGATAACACGGGCAGCTGAGTTCTGGACCAATTGTAGCTTCTGGAGAGATTTGTTGGGGAGGCCATAAAGAAGGGAGTTGCAGTAGTCAAGTAGTTCCTGAGGATAAAAGTTTTGTTGGTAACAGATCTTGCGTTGACCAAACACATCTGGATACTGTCCAAAGTGGAGCCAGCAGTGAAGTTCGCACGCATCAGTGACCTCAGGTTTTCAATAACAGCCCCTCCGGGTCGGTCCGTGCTGCGCACCGGCTGACAACTCCCATTGTTTACCTGGTCTGGGCATGCGGGAAGCTGGCGATGGAAACCATGACCACCAGCTGAAGAGGAAGATGCAGCGGACAGGGCTTTGAGATTCACCAGCTGCCCATCACGTTTTCCCCAGCGTCTGTAGCGATGTCTCCAGGCAGGGAGGTGAGGAGCCCAGTCCAGGTAAACAGGCACGTTCGCCAGCAGTGGGGGAAGGATTCAGAAGTGCGCTCATTTTGGTCCAAATAAACGACATCGGCGGCAGAAGATCAAGAAGCTGTTGTCGGTTAAAACCAGGTGGAAATAGGTTTAGAATAATAAACAGTGTTTTATTTGGCCAGTTGAGTTTTAATAAACAAAACTCAACAAAAAGAGAGTAATGATTACCAATGATAGCATTTTACAAATATATCTTCTAACAAAATGATTGTCAAACTCTTCTTCTTTCAGCTGCTCCTTCTCCAGAGGTCACCACGCTGAACTAACTCACAGCAAGACTTGGTGATTGTTTTTACACCAGATGTTCGTCCTGACACAACCACCGCACCTCTGTGTGGAGCAGAGTGCTGCTATCTAGGGCGCCTGGGGGAGCAGGTGGTGGAGGTTGTCATAACAAAGACAAGGAACAGGCTCGGGACAGGGACAGAGTTGTTGACGGGTTAAAGCAGGGGTTGATTAAACCCTTAGGTGAACATTTGGGGCAAATGCAAAACACTACGTTTGGCGGCAAACTAACCCTGCACCTCACCCTGAACACATCATCCCCACTGTGATACATGGAGGCAGCAGCATCATGCTGCGGGGTGTTTTTCTTCAGCAGGGATAAAGCTGGTCAGAGCTGATGAGGAGATCACAGCTAAGTCAAGGACAGAAAACTTGTTAGAGACTACAGAACCCTTGAGCCTGGGGCTGAACTTCACCTTCCAGCAGGACAATGGTCCAAAACCTCCAGCCAGCTACAGGTTCAGACCAAAACCAGGACCAGAACCAAACCTGTGAATCTGAAAATCTGGGGAAAGATTTAAAACCTTCTGTTCCGCCTCTAGCTGTGCAAAACAGGTGGAAACAACCCCTGAAAGACTTACAGTGGTCCTACAAAGTGTTGACTCATGGGGGCAAGAGCAGAATTTTATTTTGAAAGATTGTTGAAAACCATGCATCATTTCCTTCCACTTTGTTTTGGTCCATCACATCCAGTGAAATACTTTCAAGTTTCTATTTATAACCAGACAAAAAGTTTAATCAGTGAGGATGTTTGTTCAGAGCAGTGTGTGTAAGAATAAAACTACAAAATAAATGCTTTGTACGACAGTGTAAACAGTTCAGACCTTCTCGATGTGGTGGTGCAGCTGCTGTGTAACCTGCCAACAAGGGTCACTGGTTTTATCACCAGCAGGACAATCCTTGACCTCTGAATGAACCAGACAGGACACGCTGCTCCTTGAGAAGTTCTCCTGCATCTGTCAACGCACAGAGGAAGTCAGAGCTTCGGGATCTCACTTCACTTTTTGCACTTGTTTAGTCTACAAAGTGACATTTAATGAAGTTCAGACCTTTATCTTGGAAGGAACACAAAGAACATTTAGGGCTGTGAAGAGGTTTAAAAATGGCGTGTAAAACATTTTCACATAGTTTAAAATTATTTTTATTTTCAACAGTTTGCAGAAATCAGCAGAGTATAAACCTAATAATTCATACTGAGAAAAGCAATATTGCAGGCTGACATCGTTTCTGACCCGTTTATTTAATTAATTTGCCAGAATGAAGAAAACATAAATTACAGTTTATCCTGATGCATGCTCAATAATCCAGGTAGAAAAATCTAAAAAAGTTAAATCTGGTCCTCTGGACATTCAAAAAAACAAAAAAAAACAAAAAAACAAAACAAAGCAAATCAACTTTGATGACGGGTCGACAAATGACTCTCCCTCTACACCTGTTGTACCAACCAGGCGATGCTGCCATGGCAACAGCCTACACTACACAACATTACATGAAAGACTTGGAAAAACACCTTAAAAACACTTTTGCTTTCGCACAGAAAAACCTGGAAAAAGCAGCTGAAGGACGCAAAGCGTACTACGACCAAAAGGCCTCTCACGAGGAACTCCAAGTGGGAGACAGGGTCTGGTACTACACGTTTGCCCCCACAACTGGGAGAAGAGAGTCCGGGACCGGAACTCTCGCCCGTAAACTGATGCCCAGATGGACTGGACCCCATCTGATAACAGACAAACTGTCTCCAGTTGTCTATCAGATAAAAATCAGTAAAGGCCAAAAAGAGCCAACTGTTAAATGGGTACATCGAAACCAGGTTAAACCACACAAGGCGTGCAATAACTCCACAGGAGACAAAGATCTCACAAAATCTGACCTCGTGGGAATAAGGGTCACCCAAGCAGAAGATAACTAATGGATAATAAACTTAACCATAGTTTAAACTCACAGGACCTACCCCTGACGGTTACGAAGCTAAGACCTATCTCTTTGTGTTTCCATAGGACAATGATGGTACCACTCCTGGTAATCTTCACCCTCTTGGGTGCCATCCAAGAAGGGCAAGCCGAGATCGTAACCCTTGGGCCCACCTCAGGCATCGCTCTGAGGGACCAGCCGGGACTGCTCATCACAGACTGCCGCCTATACACTTGGAAGGTCTTCGTCCGCTTCGACCCCCAAACCGTGATCAGACAACACATTAACCTTAAAAACGAGTGGCTAAACAAAACATGGTATACGGTATCCCTAGAGAGTGCAAAAGGAGAGATCCGGCACGTCCTAAATCAACTACATAAGTTCACTCACACCCAACAAGAGTTGGGCGGAACAGGTAGAAGGCAAAAGCGAGGTCTTAGTGAGTGGTCCGACCCAGTCAATCTGGAGGTCCGACCATGGAAATGCAATGCCTCTACTATGCAGTGGTGCTCTGTGAAGTGGTCTGGATGGCTGAAACTGGCCACAGACCAGGCACCCTTTTATGTAGTCTTTGACATCCTTTTTCATTCCAGGCCAATAAGCAATCTGTTTTAATGCTTTCAGCGTGGCATTGTCACCCTTATGTCCTGCGGACGGAAGGTCATGTGCATGAACTAACATCACCCCCCTGTGGTCATGGGGGACCACGAACACAGGTGAGGACGTCCGTCCATGAGCAAAAGTTAGGATGCCCTTAAGTAGTTTTAGCTGTTTGCGCAGCTGAAAGAGGACTTTAAGGTCTGGATTGGAATCCAGTTCGCCTTTCGATGGAGTATATTTGTCTGGGTCAGTCAGATACAGCATCATCGAGTTGATTGCAGGATCCAACTTCTGAAGTTGGATGATGTCTGGGTCAGTCAGCATTGGGCGTACAGAAACTGTGTTATCAGCAGGTTTAGCTGCAGCTTGTGCACGTGTGACTGCCATTACCTCAGTTGTAGATTGTGACGACTGAGTGTTGAGTAGCCAGGAGGGGTCAAAGGACCACGTGGGTCCGTCAACGGCTCCTTCCTTGGCTAGGGAGTCTGCAAGGTCATTGTAGTGCTTGTCATCGCCTGGGACTCTGGAGTGTCCTGGAACTTTCTTCCAGAAGATCTGTAGATCATGTGATGTCACTAAGTGATCACATGTCATGAAAAGCTCTTTGTGTTTTACCACCTTTTTGTTGCTTGTGAGAAAACCGTTCTGTTTCCACGGAGCGAGATGACACAAGAAACTAAGTCGAGCATAGTTAGAGTCAGTGCAGATGACCAGCGTCCGGATGGAGCGTTCCACCGCCATCCATAGGGCTATTAGGATTGCTGCTATCTCAGCGTACTGAGAAGACTGAGAGCCCAATTTATAGCCAAATGTGACCTGTTCTAGGTCCTGGAGGAGTACTCCTCCAACACCTGCTTTGCAGATTGTCTCGTGGTGGAATGAGCATCCATCCACATACATTGTCGCCATATCTTTACAGATATTGCTATCAAAGAAATGGTGATTTGGGTCCTCAGCAGCTGAGGGTTTACTCACAACCGGCTATTGGGTGGCTGGTACATCCTGTGTACATTCTTGGCAAATTGCCAAATCAGTGCCCAAGTGTGACTTCTTATTTTGACCATAGCGGATGTCTAGGTTAAAACTTTGAAGTGCCATAAGCCATGTGGCTACCCGTGAGTTTGTCACCACACCATCTCTGATGCGTTGGCTGTTTAGAAACGTTACTGGCTGGTGTTGTGTCTCAACAATAATCCTCTGTCCACCAATATAGCAGGAGAAATGTTTCACTGCCCACACAGTGGTCAATAGAGCCTTCTCACAGTCTGAATACC
>NW_023621159.1:0-5781 GCF_014905685.2 Nematolebias whitei
TCCACTAGAACCTACAAAATCTGGACAGAACACAGTTCCACTAGAACTTACAACATCTGGACAGAACACAGTTTACTGGAACCTACAACATCTGAACAGAACACAGTTCTACTGGAACCTACAACATTTGGACATAACAGTTCTACTGGAACCTGCAACATCTGGACAGAACAGAGTTTCTTCTGAAACCTACAACATCTGGACAGAACACTAGAACTTACAACATCTGGACAAACTGGTTATACTGGAACCTACAACATCTGGACAGAACACTGTTCTACTGGAACCTACAACATCTGGACAGAACACTGTTCTACTGGAACCTACAACAAGGAACATACAAGAGAACACCCAGAGAAACTCAGATACTACTCCACAGTACAGTCATCCAGATGTGAGTTCAGGAGGAATGTACGGTGGCTGTCACTGACGGAGAACCTAGATGGTCTGACATCAGTCCAGGTCCTAGTGTGAGCATCTGTCTGAGGAGGAGATGGGGGGCAGGGTGTGTCGGGAGGAGGTGAAGGAGGAGCAGAGGAGGAGCATGGGGAAGGAGGAGAGTCTGACGTCAGCCGACAGAATTCGAAGATTCACCGTCAGACAGTTTGGGTACAACGTTCTGAGCCTGGCTCGCCGTGGACTGAAGGTACGGTGAAACCCAGCCTATTTCTCCAGGAGCAGATAGAACAATCAGACTCTTAGGTAGACAACTCTCTGGTGGTCTTCAGGCTGAACTTCTCACTCCTCTGTGGATTTTTGTTTCCTTTGCAGGAGGTCCCAGAAGAACTGTGGGAGCTGCTGGAGCTAGAGAAGCTGAATCTGTCCCTCAACGGTCTGAAGGTTCTGCCTTCGCAACTAGCCCACCTCTCCAACTTGGTGGTCCTCAACTTGTGGGGTAACCAGGTGAACACACCTCTCTTTTCACTTCCTGTTTTCCCACTTCATGTCGGGTCACATATCAGTATCTTTGGTTTCCTTCCGAATAAAACTAGTGTAGAGGCTGAAGATGGTCAAAGTGAAGGACACCTATCAACCAGAACCAAACTGGGTTGCTGGTTCCCGTCAGCAGGTTGCAACGGTTTGATTTGACATTTGGTCTGTTTTTCAGAGGGTTCAGGTTTGGCTCGTCTTCATCAGGACGTCGGTTTCTTGATCTTCTTCGACTCCTCTGTAAATGATCTGTCATGTTTCTGAAGGTTTGCTCTGGGCTCCAGATGTTCAGTTTTAGTGTTGATGGAAATGACAGGCGTGTTCTGTTTTGTTCTCAACACTGAAAATTTTCAGATGAATTTTTCTGGTGGAAGCACCAAAGACAGAAATGAAACGCTGAAGCAGAGTCTCAGGTACAAGTTCAATGTCCCATGAGCAAGTCGGCGAATCAAATCTTATTTGGTCAAAACCCGGTTCTAATCCTTCTGGAGTCCACCTGGATCCGATTTCTGTCCTTCAACCTTCAGCTGGACTCAGACACAAACAGGAATCCCAGGAACCTCCTACACCCCCTAGAGTCCAGATCCAACAGGAACACCTTAAATTCATTCATTCGACCATTATTTCTACAGGTTAGTCCCACTGAGCCTCGAGGACTCTTTTACGGACACCTGGTTTTAAACAGTCATGACAATAATAGACAGTTATAAAAGAGGAATACAGATTTTTTTTTTTACAAATAAAATGGCAACCAAAAGGACAGTCAAAAGGAAAAAAGTAGCAAAAAAAAAAAAATCCCCAGCTAGATTATAAGATTATATTATAGATTATAAATGTTAAGTTTTGCTCTACCCTGTGAGATTTCAGATGTTTGTTTCAGCTGTCGACAGAAGCTCTGATCGAAGCCTGAGCTCCTCCACGTTCAGAACAAATGAAAAGTGATCAAGTTAGCCTCAGGTTGGGGTTCAGCTCTTTAACATTTTGTTTGTTTCTCTGGTTCTGTATGAACAGGTCTGCCCAGGACATCCTTGTAAGAGAGATTAATAATCTCAGTGGATTTCTTCCTGGTCAAACAAAGGTAAAAAAAAAGTTCTGAGGTTCTCATGTGTGAATCCTTTAATGCAGGGGTGGGCAATTATTTTTTTCATGGGGCCACATGAGAAACAGAAAACATTGTGGAGGGCTGGGCCAAATGACATAACTCAATACTGCATAATATTAATAGTACTTCTTTCTTAAAACCAGTAAATATTGTTTAGACAAGCTGGTAAGACTGGTAAGAGTATTAGTTATGATTAAGCAAAGAAAAAGTGAGGTTGTCTTACACAAAATGTCATTTATTCAATTAAATTTCCCAGTACAATGGTAAACTGAATGTTTTACTATTTGTGACTGAGTTTATTAATTATTATTTTCAGTCACATTCACCCAAAACACAATGAGTTTCATTTACTGTTGGAAAGAGTTCTTAGTTTTCTAAAGACATCAAAATGTTGTCTTTGTACTTCAAATATTACGAAACATCATATAATAGTGATCATCACTGAACTGTGATTTTGAGTCCTCGTTCACTAGTTGGTGCCTTTACATTTGTAGTCTAACCACATCATTTGATGTTTTTCAGTTCTTTTTTCTTGTTTAGTGAGAGAAATCTAGTCTCTGTTGGACTTTAATGAGAGCATTAAAGTCAGGTTGAATGTCTGAGGTGGAGAGGCAAAGCTGACAGATGATCATCAGTGAAAGAGGAGCTACACCTGCATTTGGTAAACTTCATCACTGAGAATGTTTCTTCACATATGTTAGAGCCAAAAAGAACCAACATCTTCTGAGCATGTCTCCTCATGTTTGGAAAGTTCTCCTCCTCGAGAGTAGAAATCTAGCAGCGATTTTGACTTAAAGTGTTCTGCTCGTACCACGTGAGTCAGAGTCAGAGTTTCTTTATTGTCATTCGCACCTCATGTGGTACATGTGGTGGAGCGAAATTATGTACACAGGGTCCCAGTTACATCCAACAATAAAATGTATAAGAAAAACAGTAATAACATCTAAGATATGAACTAAGAAAAACATCAACTAAATATACACTAAGCACTCATAACATAAAACATTGAACATCACCACAAACATGAACATGAGTCTGTGAGCAGATGTGCACGCATGAACACATCAACATTGAAACAGATCAGCAGCAACATGAAACAGATCAGCAGCAACATGATATGGTTTTTCACAGTGATTATTCTAGTTAGAGATTCATGAGTCTAACAGCCTCAGGGTAGAAGCTGTTCCTCAGTCTAGTGGTTCTACACTTAATGAGACTGCAGGTCCAAGAGTTCCAGCTGAACATCACTGGGTGCATCATCAACACTGCAGCTAAAAGGAGAGGAAATCATGCATTTTAATCATCTTCAATTCTTCTGAGATCTTCAAATCACTTTGATAACTCACCATGCAGTGCATGATAAGTTATTAAATTATTAGTCATCAAGTTACTGAGGAGTACCTGTGGAGGTGATCTGCTGATGGTATAGTTCTTTCAGGGCTTGCATGTGAGTGTTCCTCTCCAGTTGGCTTGAAAGAAACTGCACCTTTCTCATGAAAGCCTTCACCAGGCTGTGCAGTTCATGAACAGAAAGACCCTTGCCTTGCAGTTTGGTGTTCAGTTCATTCATCAGTGCAGTCACATGAACAGCAAATGAAAAACCTGCCATCTGGTCCTCATCTGAGAGCTCTGGGATGTCTTGCTTTTTCTTCTCACAGAACTCTTGAATCTCTGCAGCCAGGTACCAAACTATCACTTTGCCCAGGCTGAGCCATCTGACAGCTGTGTGATGTCACCGCTCAGTCTCATGCTCCTCTAAAAGTGCATGTGATACAGCGCTCGTGCCCTGATCAAGTTTACTGTTTTAGTTACAACACCAATAACATGGTTAATTTTTAGCACTGCCTTGTACAACACATGTTGGTGTATAATTAAATGAAAAAATATTCATTTCTGATCTGCGTTGATTTCAGTCACTTTTTCTTACATACATTTCAAAAGTCCAACATTTTTCCCTTAAGATTTGGACAACCGTCCTCTGTGACACCTGCCAGTCTGTCCCGTTTCAGTCCCAGCGTGTCCATTTACCTCTGAGCAGATCGTTTCCGGTCGTCGTCCCTTTCATTGCAGCCAGCTCCTCCAACATCCTGAAGTCTGTTATTCCACGGATAAATACGAGTAACTGGGCTGTGTCTCAGACGTCACGACTCTCGTCCAAAGCCAAGAAGAAAAAGTCCAAGCCTGCCACGTCACGTTGCAGCTCAAGCTCCAGATTCCCAGCAATGTCCTCGATCCTTCTCGTCATGGTTCTCCTGGACAGAGGGACTTGCTGAAATGCTTCTTTATTTCCAGGCATATTAGTGCTGCAGAGTCCACCACGCACTCTGACATCCCCCCCCCTGCTGTTTTCAGTTATTTTGTGGGATATCACAAAGTTCGTCTCGGTTGCTGCACCCCTGGATGTGTGAAGCCTTGCTGAATTTTTGTAGCTTAGCAAAGCTTCAGATGTCTGCACCCTTTCAGCATCAGTCAAGTTTTTGTATTTCTCTGCGTGTTTTGTGTCATAATGTCGACTCCAACTGTAATCCTTAAACCAGCCGTCTGCTCTCCACAAACTAAACGCACAGCTCTACCTCCAACTTCACTAAATTAATATTGAGCAGTCCATCTTTTGTTGAAAACCCTCCACTCAGCATCTACTGTTTTTTTACGAGTGGACATTTTTGATGGCTAACATAGTCTTGTGACCTGCGCGTGACAATTCAATCATGCACATTGCGCATGTCTTGATTTACGTATTGCATCATTTTGTACGTGAATAAAAAACCCTTCAAAATAAAAGCAATGCAGCTTTAGTCCACACACACGAGGGAAAATTAGGGAATATGTTTTTTTGCCCGTGACCCAAAATGGAAGAAGCGGGTTAAAGATAATGGATGGATGGATGGTTTTTTTTGTAACTCCCCTTACGGGGGCCGGTCAGAGTCAACCAAAGGGCCGTGTGTGGCCCTGGGGCCGTACAATGCTCAGGGTCTGCTTTAATGTCTTGTCTTGCTGTTTGCAGCTGGGCAGCCTGCCGGCAGAAATCGGACAGCTCAAGAGACTTCGAGTTTTATTCGCCTACAGAAACATGCTGACTGAAGTTCCCGAGGAGCTCGGGGACTGCACACAGCTGGAGGTAAAGTTCTCCTGTCTCTGATGATCCTGGCTTGTTCACCCTCAGAGATCCACCACGGTCTCCTGCAGCTGTTGTCTTTTAAAGGTGCTGAGTTTGGCCAACAACCAGATGTCTTCTCTGCCGACTTCTCTCTCCAACCTGACCAGACTGAAGAAGCTCAACCTCAGTAACAACCTCATCACTCACATCCCCACCTGTGTCTACAGCCTGAAGACTCTGGTCTGTCCAGGGTGGAAAGCAAACAACAAATATCACTTGCATTAAACCTTTATCCAAACTTCTGCTCTTTTTGGTTCCTGCAGGTTTTTCTGGATCTTTCTTGTAACCTCCTGGAGAACCTGGCTGAAAATATCCAGGCTCTGGTGGAACTAAAGATCCTGATCCTGGAAGGAAACAGCCTCCACTCACTGCCCAAAGCCCTCTGCTTCCTTACCAGGTAACCAGGAATACAGGTAAACACTTAAACAGGTAACAATATACACAAGTAAACACGTGACCAGGTAAATGCATCAAAAGAGAAACATGTCAGAAGGTGAAGACGTCATCTGTTAAATCTTTCACGATGTAACTATTCACCAAGTAAACACATCACCAAGTAATGAAGTCACCAGGTAAACACATGAACAGGTAA
>NW_023621160.1:0-5780 GCF_014905685.2 Nematolebias whitei
TGTGTATCAGTCCAGACAAAAGGAACGTCTTTCTTTAAGAGTTCAGTCAGTGGTTTTGCGAGATCCGCATAATGCTCTATGAACTGGCGAGAGTAATTACACACTCCCAAGAAACTCTGTAGTTCCTTGAGATTGGTTGGGACTTTGAGGTTGTCTAGGCCTTGGGTGCGAGTCAACTGTGGTTGTATTCTGTCCGGACCTACTAGGAGGCCAACGTAATCCACCTTGGTTCTGCACCACTGGCATTTCGACAGTGAGATTTTAGCACCAGCAGTTGTTAGCTGATTTAGGACGTGGTCGATCTCAGCCAAATGAAAATCCAGTGTTGGCTGCCTCAAAAGGATGTCGTCCACGTAGATCAGTGTCCCACGCTCGTGGGCGTCTGGACATGCTTTGTTCAAAAAGATGTTGAACTCTGCAGGTGAGTTAGCGTAGCCAAAGGGACACCTGGTAAAGGTGTATTGTCGGCTGCCAAAAGTGAAAGCTAGTTTGTGTTGGTCCTCGGCGCGCACAGGGATGGTCCAAAAACCAGAGGCGACGTCGAGCGTCGAGAAGTACTTACCATCGGTGACCTTTGGCAGTTCCTGATGGAGCTGAGTCATTGGCCACCTGGATAAAGGTACTTGTTTATTTAGCTTCCTGTAGTCTATGGTAAGTCTCCACTTACCATTCGGTTTTAAAACTGGCCATAAAGGTGCAGAGTAGGTGCTATTACATTGTCTGATTATACCTTTGACCAAAAGGTCATCAATGATCTCCTGGACAGGCTGGTATGCTGCCAGAGGGATCTTGTATTGTCTGACAAATGTTGGCGGTGCGTTGGGTGGGGTTGGGATTCTCACTGCGTGGAGTGAGGTCAACCCACAATCTGTTGAATCAGTTGCAAATGACTTTTCATATTTTAAAAGAACTTGGCGAAGTTTGTCTCTTTCTTCATCAGATGTCAGAGCGTCAGCTTGTGCGACCACCTGATCAATCTGTGATGAGACTGATAAGGGTTCTTGCTCCTTGGGGAGCTCCAACGAATCCCTTTCTGAGTCGTCGGGCCTGTCTATGGGTAAGACACCATAGGTTTGAGGTCCTTGGTCGACATCATCGGTTGAGAAAAGAGCTATGGCCTGTGTTGGTTTCGTGAACCATACTGGCCCAGTGTCTTGACCTGGTACCAGGTTGTCTGGGAGTCCTCCCAGAAATGGAATGCCTAGTTCAAAATCATGAAAGTCAGTTGAAATCAACCATCCCAGCATAGTGTTTTTTGGGATCAGCACCTCATCCATGCCAGTGTTACACACAGCAATAGATGTGGTCCTGGAGTCAAGACTCACCTGGTTCGTGGCTTCCACGGACAGTCCCAAGTTGAAAAATGCAGGAGAGGGTTGAAAATATGCCTGTTTATGGCTAATAGCTTGTCCAGCTATGATGTGAATTCGCACCATTAGGTTAATCACCTGAGGTGGTACTGTGGTGGTTTGGTTGGTAGCAACTTGGCAGGCCTCTGGAATGGTCTGCCCAGCCTTAAGGTTTGCTGTGTCTAGCACAGGAGGATCCTTTGTGGCTGGTTTTAAGGACCACAGCACCTTGTTGATGGTGTCCACGTGGACACCTAACCTTACCAAAATGTCAGAGCCTATGTAGGATGCATGTGGTAAGTTTTGGATAACGAGAAACGGGTGAACCAGTTCTCGTTGATTCCAGTTCAGTTTTAGGTTAATGACTCCTTCAGCGGTCATTACCTGTGAACTATTGGGAACTAATGGAAAGCGGAAAGCTTTTTTAATTAGTTCTAGACCAACGTGTTTGTGAACCAAGGTTTCATAGAAAGCTCGGTTAATTGCTGATTTATCTGTCCACAGAGACAGAACAGCGTCGTTGGTGTGGGACCCTTGGATCTCTACACCCTTAACTACCAGTGGCAGGTAGTGTTTGGTGGACTCTGACTGTTCCAGCTCACAGAGGAGGCTGTCTTGTTGGGTCAGAGTTTGGACCACTGGGTGGGTCTCATTGGTTTCACATGATGTCAGAGGAGTACTCACCGGGCTCGTGTCCTCGGCTGAGGAGTCCTTTGCGCCTTCCGCGGTACCTGCTGTCGGGCAGTCTGTCTCACACTCCGGAGGCGTATCGATTGGCAGTGGTTCGCTCACTTTTGTCCACATTGTTTGATCACCATAATCTATAATCGCGTCGAAGCGATTTATAAAATCCTGGCCAACCAAAAATGGGAATGAGTCAACTCGAGACACGTGTACTGGGTGGTACAGTGTCATTTTGCCAATCTGCATGTGAACCATTGCTATAGCTGTCAGGGTTGTTTTCATCTCTGAGAGACCCTGCATTTCTATAGCACATTCAGAGAGAGGTATTATCCTGTTAACACTGGCAGCGGCCGTCCTCAGCTCCTCGAACAGTTTAGCTGACATAATTGTTATGTCTGCCCCACCGTCCAAGAGTGCTTCGTGTGTGAGGACACCTTCGAGTGTTACTGACAGGTACGCCTTTTTGGCGACCCCCCTTCTGATAAAGTTACACAGAAACCTTTTGGGTGTTTTCTGACGCTTCTTCACGCGTACAGCCTTATCTGTGTAATCTTGGTTTGTCTGGACCGTCAGCACAGCAGAAGCTGTTTCTGAGTGTTCAGCTTGCGATGACTCGTCATCGTTTGTGTGTGTGTTTACCCCCCCCTTCTTCTGATGAGGGGTTGTTTGAGGCAACAACAGCAACGTCTTGGTGTGTTCCACCGACATCTGTAATGTTGTCATTCGCGCCCTCAGATGTAATAGAGATTACATTACTGCATAGTGCTCCTGGTTGGGTTCCCGTGTCAGTGTGTTTCAAAGTTTCTAACAACCTGCGTATTTTCTCTGTCTCTTCCGAGCTCAGAGGTGTAGGGCCTTGTTTCTGGAACTTTTGTGATTTTTTCGCCTCGGTTCGTTTCGTCCGAGGTGGGGGACGGTCAGGTACGTCTTTCGGGGGTTCCTTTACGTACTGCCCCTGATGATATGGTTTCCCATATCGTTGCGTTCTGCGCTCACCCCGTTTACGATAATCACTGTCATCCTCTGAAAGAGGAGCTTTTTTGTCCCAGCGTGCACCTTCAGGACGCGGTTTGTTAGTTTGAACAGACTGTTTTCTCTCTTTCTTAGGAGGAGGCGGCGAAGCACGTCGTCCTTCCAGTTCAAGAGGGAGGGGTTTAACCTTTACACTAGGAAACACTTCAATGGGCGTCTTAGCATGAGAACATGCTTCAAATACATTCACAGCACACTGTCTAATCTCACTGATGGATTTTTCTCTGAAATTTGCCATCATTTGTACTGATCGCCTAAAATCAGCGTGGAGATTTTTGCTGAAAACAAACTTAAAACCATCATCTTCTTCCATTCCGGTCTCATTTCTGTTACCAAAATAAGCCTGGAAGATTCTTTTGTAATAAACTTTTGGATGTTCAGTTCTACCCTGCGTGACCTTGTCTACAGCTGGGAAACCAGCAGGTCCCGTGCAGGAGTCGTACTCTCTGATCAAAGCTTCACACAGAAGGTTGTAATCCCTTCTCGTTGCATCAGGTAGACGCTCGACGAAGGTAAACACCTCTCTGTCCGAAGTGAGTCGTATCAGACTGATCTTATCCTCTACCGTAGCATTAGGATAAGATCTCAATCTGAACTCTAGATCTCTGAGATACGCTTTTGTTCCAGATGATCCCATCGGTTCAGGTACAAAGCGTTGTACATATTTTGAGATTTTCTGCAAATCATCCATTGAAGGAGACAGTATTAACGGTCTCCCTTGTACAGGAAGAGGTGCATATTGGTGCAGGTCTGTCCCTACCACCCGTGATGGGGGTGGAGGTGGTTGCATGGTGTTAGGAGGAAGAGGTGCATATCGGTGCAGGTCTGTCCCTACCACCCGAGATGGGGTTGGTTGTGACTGCATGGCGTTAGTAGGAAGAGGTGCAACAGCATCTGTCTGGGGTGGTTGTGGCTGACCCGGGCCCTGACCTTGTTCGTCTCTGAGTCTCAGACCAGCCCGCCCCATATCAGAAATCTGGTTTGTAGCTGTAGCTAGTTTCTCCTCACAAGCTGTCAGGCGCTCCTGTGATGTCTGACATTCTCTTTGTAAATTCAGCCATTGTTGGAGTATCATCGCCTTGTCTGCCTTGAAAACGTCCAGCTCCTTTAATGCGACCTGCAACTGTTCTTGTAGCACATCTTTATCTGAACACACGGCTCGGTACGCTTGTTCTTTATCCCTAAATCTCTCCACATATGATTGAGCCTGTACTGACAGCTCTTTCTTTGAGAGGTCCCTCTCAATCTGAAATTGTTTTTTCTGCAATTCAGATTCAGTAATCAATACGTCACACCTGTCCTTTTCAGATTGATATCCGCTGAACAGCATGTCATTTTGTTCCACCTGATGGTCCAATTCCGCTTTCAGAAGCAGGGAAATTTTTGCCAAGCGTTCACGGCTCGATTTTGTGTCCTCTGACACTTTAGCTTCTTTTGCCAACCTCTGCAGCTCCTCCCCTCTTTGATTATCATCAAGGTCTTCTAATTGCGTTAATTGAGTACCAATAATTGAATTTGTTAAAATATATAAAGATATATTCATCAATTAACACGGATTCCTCATTTTTCTGAACTGAATAAAACGTGCATTGAATTTAATGAAATGCAAACGTGAGACGTCATTTATCTTTGACCCATCAAAATGAATGCGGTCATTTATTTACAGAATCAAAGTTAACATCAAACATTTACATTAATTTGGCAAATTATGAAAATAACAACATAAGCAATCAATCAGGAAAAATCATACGGCCATGATTTTTCCGTTGCTTCACCACAGACATTTATGAAAACTGTACAATTATGATCTTTTACCCACACGGCGGTGGATGAGCACTTTACACAGACATTTCTAAATATCTGGAAGAATTTCTACTTGAGAGAGGAGTTTAAAGATGGGAAAGAAGTTTAAAGAAGTAAGATGGTGTTTGAGGGAGTGTTGACAGAACGGCACTCTCCGGGCTTTCTTCAGCTTTTCCTTACAGTACACTTAGGTGGTGAAATCGACTCTTTTACCTGGAGATGTCTCAGGCGAGATTCCGTTTAACGCACCCATTCAGCGTCTCCGTAGGATGCTGTTACTCGTCCGGAGTAGCGGCGAGATTCTGTCCCTCTGTCCCTCACCTCAGTGGAAAATGTTATAATCCCATGAAACTCGGAAGAGCTCTGTTGTCATGTCAGGATCTTCCCGGCTCCCAGAACTGGGCTTCTCCGCACAGAACTGAACAGAACTGAACTCCAACAGAACCGAGTAGAACCCTCACAGAACTCTCACAGAACTGTCACAGAACTGATTAGACCAGGAAGTACCGACATTTTAAAGAGCCCTTTTCCCGGTCCATCTGGGAGTATTCCCATTGGCCAGAACCGACCAGACGGGGTGTGTTTTGTGACGTAAAAGGTTAGAATGCAGCAAGAATTGTTATGGAACAGATCAGAAATGTTCTCACAGACAGAGAGAGTTTTGTTTTGGCGAGTTTCAGAAACAGGTGCCAAAAACCCCCCTGTTGACGTCTGAGAGGATATAAACAGGACAGTTGTTCCAACGCATGTCTGCTTCGACTCCTGACCCTGGAACGCACACTTTGCTCATTCACAGACAGAAATCAGAAAATGCATAATTACTCTGTAATAGCTTTAACATGAGTTCTAACTTTGCATGAGAATTAAAAATCATTACACAGTTAATAAAATTGATTAGTTCACTGCAACATC
>NW_023621161.1:0-5779 GCF_014905685.2 Nematolebias whitei
AGGGTGCCATTTGAACACAATTCAGAAAGAGTCAAAGAATTGCAATATAACTATGTGCAAGTAAGTCCAATTCAGTATACTCCACAATTGATGCATAATCTCAGCATTGTATAAAATATTCATATTTCAGTATTGTACAATATATGTTACCATTTATTTGTGTGTTCTGAGTGTAAAAATACTATTCTAAAATATTTTATAAAACACCCATGTACAGATGTACTAAGTGTAACACTGAACAAAAAAAGGACCTGTTATGATGATTGGATAGAAGTGTTTTACACTGAGCACATCAATGTTTAACTGGTTCTCATAAATGTCTATTCATATTATGGTTTGTGTTTGTCATCTGAGAACAAAATACCATTCAGAGAAGAGAAAACATTGTCCATCCATCCATTATCTTTTACACACTTCTTCCTTTTTTGGGTCACGGTGGTCGCCGGTGCCCATGTCCAGCAATCACTTTTGTTTATACCTTTATTTTACCAGATCATCAATCTCTTAGACAAGGACGTCACTGTGCGAGGTACACCCTGGACAGGTTGCAAGTCCATCACAGGGACACATAGAGACAAATGAGACAAACAACCATTCACTCTCTCACTCACACCTAGGGACAATTTAGAGTTATCAATCAGTCTAACATGCATGTTTTTGGTCTGTGGGAGGAAACCGGAGTACCCGGAGAAATCCCATGCATGCACAGAGAGAACATGCAAGCTTCACCCAGAGAGGCCCCGTGACCGGGATTTGAACTGGCAACCTTCTCGCTGAGAGGCAGCAGCTCTACCAGTTGCGCCACTGTGCTGCCCCTGAGAAAATCTATGTTTTGAATGTAAAGTTTAATTTTGAAGGAGAATTGAGGGATTTTGCCCATTGTCTGTGTGGGTTTTTGACTGTGTTGAGTTCTGCGAGTATGAGGCATGCATTAAAAAAATGTGTTTAAACAATTGAGAGAAACTGTAAATTCCCTTTTTTTTTGGGCCAACCTAACTGTAAACATGTTTAACAACAAAAAATGTAGAAACGTTTCGTCTCTCATCCAAGAGACTTCCTCAGTCTGAGGTGCTGTTTTCAGCTCAGTCTCTTAAATAGCACCATCTCAGAGTGGATCAACCAGTTTGCTGCTGACAACCAAAACCAGCTGATCACATACTCAAGAAGGACCATCAGCCTAACAATGGCTCATTAGCACACTGATGGCTGTTTACTATTCACAGAGGGCTGAGTGATACTAGCAATCACAGCATTGTAAGAGGGGGACAATTGAACCCGGAGGCCTCCACCCCTGTTTAATTATGGATATTATTTTAACACATTCAGCAGCTGGGTCTGTGCCTTCAGACCCAGCTGCTGAATGAACGGGTGAGACAGACCAATTTTACTATTGAGGACTTGAAGGCCAAAGAAGAGCACATTAAACAGAAACTAACTATGAGTCTAGATCAGACCACACTTCAGCAAGTGTTGGACTGTACAGATCAGGCACGTTTAGCACAGCATGTCAAGTCCAAGACTCGACAACAAAACAAGTTTAACTTACTAATAACTCATCAACACTATCACTATTCCAATAACAACACATTCAGTGTAGGACAACACTCCAGTAGTCAATTATATGTCAGGGAGACAGAAAAGTGGGTAAAGAATTTATCTGACAGACAGCTCACCCAGCCGGAGACAGAGATTCTTGCCAGGGGACTGAACTTTGCAGTTGCACCAAGTAGAATTCCTCTGGTGGAGATGATCACAGCTACTTAGTCAGCCATCCGCAACAACAAAATTAAAGAGGCTGAAGCAGAACAGCTCAGAATCAAAGTTTCAGCCTGCCTCAGCAATGCCAAACCACCACCTTCCAACATCAGTAGAGAGGAGAGGGACGCACTCACCACTCTTGGCAAGGACAAAAACATCATCATTCTCCCAGCAGACAAAGGAAGGTGCACAGTGATTTTGAACCAGAAAGACTATCATGAGAAAGTTATGACACTCCTTAGTGACTTAACCACTTATGAACCTCTCAAAAGAGATCCAGGAAGTGGTTACAAGAAGAAATTGATAGATTGCCTGAAAATTTTGGAGCAGGACAAGGCTATTGACCGTTTTCTGTACCACAGACTGTACCCAGGGGAGGCCACACCTAGTCTGTATGGTTTACCTAAAATCCACAAACAAGGTGTACCTTTAAGACCAATCGTTAGCATGATTAACTCTGTCACTTACAATGTTTTCAAATATCTGGCGTCTGTACTCATCCCTTTAGTTGGCAGCTCAGAACACCACATACAGAACACCATGGACTTTGTGGATAAGGTGAGGGATGTCATCATGGACACTGATGAAACAATGGTCTTTTTTGATGTCACATCACTCTTTACGTGCATTCCTGTTGATGATGCAGTAGAGGTGGTCAGTTTAAAATTAAAATCAGACACCACTCTGAGCAGCAGGACCACGCTTTCCACAGAACAACTGTGTCAACTCTTGAAACTGTGCCTGCAGTCAACCTACTTCACATATGGGGAGCAATATTATAGGCAGAAACATGGGTGTGCTATGGGGTCTCCAGTTTCTCCTATTGTTGCCAACCTGTACATGGAGGAGGTAGAAAAGAGAGCCTTGACGTCCTTTTCAGGGACACCACCAAGTCATTGGTTCAGGTATGTTGACGACACCTGGGTTAAAATTAAATCTCAGGAAGTCCAACATTTTACTGACCACATCAACTCTGTGGATAAATACATCAAGTTCACACGAGAAAATGTAAAAAAATGGCAAGTTGACTTTCTTGGACTGTGAGGTCTCAGTCTCTGATAGAGGACATTTGCAAACTGAGGTGTACCGCAAACCCACCCACACAGACCAGTATTTGCAGTTTGACTCCCATCGCCCTTTGGAGCACAAGTTAGGAGTCATCAGGACTCTGTATCACAGAGCAGACAGCATCCCCACAAGCTCAGGCGCCAGGCAGAAGGAGAAATCCCACACAAGACAGGCTCTAGAGCAATGTGGATATGTCACGCTCAGCGGCCCCCGCTGCCCCCCCCATCTGCCTAAGCCTCTGCTCCTCATATCACAGCCCCTGTTTTAAGATCATTCACGTTTTTTCCTGCCTCAGTTTCTGTTTATTTCATCCTGTTTGGTCCTGCACTGCCTATCACCCATTTTCTGCTCCTGTCACTCTCTCTCAGCAATCTGCACTCATCTGCTGCACCCTGTCTCTGCAATCACCACTCACCTGCCACACCTGTTCAGCTCACTACTTAAGCTCCACTCTCACTCTCCTCAGTGCCAGATTATTGAAAGCCTCACAGCCAGTAAATTATCCAGCATTCGCTTGTTCCTAGTTTCTTTGTTTTTGACCACAGCTTCCCTCTTGACTCCTCGCTTTGTCTTTGCCCCTGTCTGGATACCACACTCTCGGCCTACATGGTACAACCTCGCTCTCCTTTTCGACCACGACTACGGATCATCCTTTTGCCTGTTCACACAGCTCCTGGCTCTCGACCCCTGCTACGTCCCTGGATTCTGTTTCCTGCCCAGCCCTCCAACGTTCTCTGTCTCAGCCCTGCTCCTGCCACAGAAGGTTAGTGACGTGCACACCGACTCTCTCAGCTCCCAGAACCTTTTTGCAGTCACTAACCTGTCTGTCTTCATAGATTGGACCAGAACTGAGGCTCGGATCCTCCCCAGACAAACGCCTTTAATAAATAAAACCTTTTATTTTAATGTCCTGAGTCAGGTCTTGTGCTGATCCATACAGACTCGTTACAGAATAATCTGGCCAAATTATGGATCCAGCACAGACTCGGAGGTGGCGTTCTGGTAAATTGGAGGTTCAATTTACAGGCACCCGCCTGGCAATAAAGCCGGGCGGTTTCCCTCAGGATCAGCCTGTCCTATCGGGTGAGGCGGAGAAGAGAGAAGCCCAGTGTTGGGCTCTCCGCCTCATGAACAGGCCCAAGTTCCCCTTTTGTGATCAGGAGGACGAGTCGGACGAAGACGAGGATTTGTGGTTTCCTCCCTGCCAGGTCCCTCGCCCTCAGAAGAGCTGGAGGCGCACAATGTACCGGTCCTCCCGATGTCCTACCCCTCCGCCTTCAGAGCCCTTGCCCCAAACGTTTCTAGCTGTCCCACAGAGTCCGAGACCAGCTGCCGTGGTCCCACAGAGTCCGAGGCCAGCTGCCGTGATCCCACAGAGTCCGAGGCCAGCTGCCGTGGTCCCACAGAGTCCGAGGCAAGCTGCCGTGGTCCCACAGAGTCCGAGGCCAGCTGCCGTGGTCCCACAGAGTCCGAGGCCAGCTGTGTAGATGAACAGATGCTGGGATATATTCATCATTTAACGCGGGTTCCTCATTTTTCTGGACTGAATAAAACGTGCATTGAATTTAAGGAAATGTAACGTGAGACGTCATTTATGTTTGACCCATCAAAATGAATGCGGTCATTTATTTACAGAATCAAAATTTAACATCAAACATTTACATTAATTTGGCAAATTATGAAAATAACAACATAAGCAATCAATCAGGAAAAATCATACGGCCATGATTCTTCCGTTGCTGCACCACAGACATTTATAAACTGTACAATTATGATCTTTTACCCACATGAATGTGGGTGAGCATTTTACACAGACATTTCTAAAATATCTGGAAGAGTTTCTACTTGATAGAAAAGTTTAAAGATGGAAAGAAGTTTAGAGGGAGTAAGATAGTGTGTGAGGGAAATTAAGTGTTCACCAGAATCGACACTCTCCGGCTTTCTTCAGCTTTTCCTTACAGTACACTTAGGTGATGAAATCGGCTCCTTTACCTGGAGATGTCTCAGGTGAGATTCCGTTTAACGCACCCTTTCAGCGTCTCAGTAGGATGCTGTTACTCGTCCGAAGTAATGGCGAGGCTCTGTTCGACACATATTCACCTCAGTGGAAAATGTTATAATCCCATGGAACTCGGAAGAGCTTTGTTGTCATGTCAGGAACTCCAACAGCACTCCATCAGAACTCAGCAGAACTTGTGTAGTTTACAGAACTCCCACAGAACTCTAGCAACTACTGAACTCCAGAACTCTTAGAACTCTTAGAACTCTGAGTAGATCAGGAAGTACTGACATTTTAAAGACTCTTTCCCGGTTCACTTTTGGGAGTTGTTCATTGGTCAGAAACGACCAGACGGGGTGTGTTTTGTGACGTAAGAGGTTAGAGACAGCGAGAATTGTTATGAGACAGATCAGAAATGTTCTCACAGACAGAGAGAGTTTTGTTTTGGCGTGTTTCAGAAACAGGTGCAAAACATCTATATTTACGTCTGAGAGGATTCTAAAACATGACAGTTTTAACATAACAACTTGTTTTTCGTTTGACTCCAACCTTGGGAACGCACACACTTGCTCATTCAAAGGCAGAAATCAGAAAATGCATAAACTCTGTAACAGCTTTTAACATGAGTTCTAACTTTGCATGAGAATAAAAATCATTACTCAGTTAATAAAATTGATTAGTTCACTGCAACATCTAAAATGGTTTGAACTAAGACACTTTGATTATCAACATTTGTAAAAATAGTAATGATAATAAAAAGAGAGTGTTCTTTTCACTTGAATCTTCAAGAAAGAAAGTCTCAGGATGGGTGAACCTGTATTTATGGATTCAAATACATGAAATGACAGCTTCTGTCCCACAAGGTTCTTAAGGTCAAGAGTTTTGACCTTAGACTTAGTTTTGACGTAGGCCTAGTCCACTACAGTCCCCCCTTTGGAAATCATCGCCTGTCCA
>NW_023621162.1:0-2410 GCF_014905685.2 Nematolebias whitei
TACACAGGAAAAATAGAAGAGTAATTTTTTCGGAGTTAACATTATTTTCATCTAAAAGAGTCATGTTTATACATTATAGAGTAAAATCGTGTCAATTGGTCAATAGAATCGGAGGAAAAAAACAGAGTAAATCATATCGGAGTAAAACAAGAAAAACGCCCACTGAAGTTCGTTAAGTTTCGTTTCTTCCACCATTTTGTTTTCCCGCATTGGACTGGAGGCGACGGTCTGCTTTGTGCCAGGTAAGTGCCCAAATGGGTTGTAAACATATTTCATGTGGGGTTTTATTTGTTTTTTATTATTATTAACACTAATTATCTCTAGCGGAAAGATGACGTGCTGCTGTGTGGTCGTGGGGGAAGGAGGGGTGCAGCGAGGAATTAACATGGTTGGCTAACTAGTTAGCATGTGTGCTTCAGCTAACTTAATGTAGCCGTTTACAACAATGTAAGCAGAAAAAAAACATCAGTGTTGTACAATGCTACGTCCATTTTTTTATTTGCATAAGTCAAGGCTGTTGCTATTTTAAGCTAAGGAACGGAGTTTAAAAGAGGAGCTAGCTGTACAATCGAAGCTAGCTCTGCTAGCATGTGTCCCGCCCAGAAAATGGCGCGGGAGGGCTATGCTAGTAACTTCTCTTGAACGTAGAGCAGCAATTAAAAATATATAATTAAAGTTGTGCTTTGTATGCAAACTGTAAGTTGTCAGTAAAACATTGTGATTGACTATTTAGTCCATAAACCCCGTTTGCATCGAGTTGTATGGAACTGATGTGGTTTTGTTTTCGTTTTAGTTGTGTTGATTGGCTAAATTCAAGAGCGCCTAGCTCATTAAGAGCCCATTAAGGATATTTGTTAGCCACCAAGTGCTTCTTCCCCATGATAGTTTCAACCTCTTATCTTAATTTTTTTTATTCCCTTCGATAAGTATGTTATCAAAGTGAATAATATAATAATTTGTTATTGAAAAATATCATATTTTACATAATGCAGGATGCAAGCTGTGCGTGTCAAACATAGAGATCGACAGAAATACATCTGTTTTGAAGGCCAACTGACTTACAGTTCATTTTTGGAATGTGGTGAGTGCAAACAAAACAAGTTTCCAACATTTTCATATATTGTGTTTATCAAAAACGTTTTGGGAATGTTGCCATAATGGGTGCTTTACCAACTTTTCTGATTTATTATTCTGTTTTACTTAATTTTAATTTATAATGTCTTTTAATTGTTATTTACATATGTTCAAATATATAATAAATAAATAATTTGCTATGTTCATAGCTGCAAAAAAGTTCAGCATCCCAACCTTGTACTTAAAAGTTTCTGATGATTCTAAGACTGAAGTGGATGAGGAGGTTTTTGAGCTCCTTTTGAAAAGTCCAAACCTTGGTGTGCTGGAAATTTGTGAAGCACAAGATCTCCATCCAGAAGGTAAGGTGTTGCAAAGTGTCATTTGTTTATTTTTGTGAACTATTTTTGGTCATCCTTATGGGTTTGACCAATAGGGATAGAAATGTCTTTCCAGATCAGTATAGACATGTTGATGTCCATTTGATATCACCAATCTAGGATGAGATCATAAAAGCGTTCACCTTTGTAGCATTTCACACAACATGTGGAAACATCTTACATCACAGACCATTCACGGTTTGGCCTATTTCTAGTGTTTCAGTGGTTCATCACAATGAACACAGATAAATGTGCATGAGTTATCTATGTTTGTATCATACTGTTTCTTGTGAGAAGAGCTCATCAGGTGACCTTAATTTATATATAAAAAAAGTTTTTTGGGAGAGAACCATTTTCTCAATTTTAGTGTTGACTACTGTTAATTCTACCAACAAAATGTTTAGATAATCCTATGGATCAGCTAAGCTGTGCAGCAAGCAGCTCCTTCACCAGCTCCAGTGGAGAAACTGAAGTGGACTCCGATGACACCATTATATTGCAACACAGTCCTGTAACAAGACATAGAGCTGAAGACACCTCTCTTGCCCAAGTAAGCTATGCAGATTACTGTGCAGACTTCCATAGAGTTTTTACAAAATTTGAATACATTATATAAATTGCTCTCTTAAAACCACTTTCTGTGTTTTTTTCCTTCAGCATATCTCTGCACATTTTAGTCCAGATCCTTAGCATAGAAGGCTCTGGACTTCCCAAAAAATTTAAGTTCTTATAGTTTTGTTTGTGCTTTTTAACATAACTTACTATTCCACTAATAACTATTATAGTTCTTTTAATACTATCTCTTTTTTATGGAATAAAATAGGATTTGTAATTGTCTTGTGTACAGTGTTTTTGCAACGTATCGATTTATATTTTTACCATCACTTTAGATGATTGAAAATGTTCTAAAGAACAAACCAGGAGGAGACAGGATCGTCAATGAATATGCGCGGACAAAA
>NW_023621162.1:2420-4084 GCF_014905685.2 Nematolebias whitei
TTTTTTCTGTGTCAATATAGGACAAGTCCCTCCAGACGTATCAAAGAGGACTATGCAAAGGGTATTATTACCTTGTTCCCTTACCTGGCTGATCCTAAGAGCAGATTTGGCTATGTAAGTTCAAAACAGAAGTCCAACTTGTTGGCTATGGTTTGAGTAGAACTGAAAATGTTTCTCTGTTGCATCCCCTGCATCTGTGCCACTTGTTTTTAACTTTCCAATTTTAAAACTTTTGTAGAGTTTATTGTTCCAGTGTTGACCTACTGCAGCTTGAAGAATAAACATTGTGAAGAGATTTTATTTATGTAATTCAAACAATGGGAACTAAAATCTGTAAATCATAGCTACTATCATTCACGGTTGTCTTTACTTTCGCAGCTTTAAAAACATTTATCATTCACCTACTTTTAGGAGCATTATTACAATGCAGAAGATGGGAGTGGGTATCTGGCTTGGAGACTGAAGTTTGTCCAGAGGGAAGCTTCTAATGGACAAAAGAAGGTCCCCAGACTGTCACAAACCCAAACAGGTATGTGTATTTATACTTGTACAAATTTTATCCTACAACCAAACTGCACAATAGGTTCCCAAGCCTTATTTATTAAATCCTAAGATCGAGTGTCCCATTCATATAATGTTTTTTTTAGGGGGACCAACAACTGACAGAGACTGTTTGAGAGAAGAAGACTGCCTTTTGACAGACAGCTTGTGTTCTGAAGCCATTGCGCTGATGAAGCACACAACTGATGAAGGAACTGTAATGAGGAAGATGAAACAGACTTTCAACTATCGCCAGAAGATGATTCATGACCCAGTGAAGTCACCTGGTATCTTTTTGGACTTCCCAAGATTCCTGGACATGGGAGGATTGGTATGCTTATCTTCACTTCAGCTTAACCTATTTTTATAAAGTTTAAATTGAGGTGGGCGTGAGAAAGTTTAACAAAATGATTTTTAAAACCTTCATCTCTTCTCCAGGTTGAGCAAGATTTTACATTGATGTTTGGGGAAGCCATCTCTGCAAAATTCCTGGAGAAGTGGCCCACTGTCTACAAGCAGAAAGTCCTCGAACAAAGCCGTGGTCTCACACAGTCTGATGACCTTGAGAACCTTCTTCACAATGCTGAAGGCACAACAGAGGTGCAAAATGGTAAGTTGGACTGGATTATAAAGACGGTGTTTAATGTAACATAATTTTATGTAAATTGATTCAATATAAGTGCGCCTCCTTCTGCCGTCACTGTTTGGTAAGCTTCCTCTGGAAGTGTTAACACGGTTGCAAAGAAGTTCTGTTAGCTTATGTTTATTTCATCTTTTCTTCCAGGATGGGACAGTGACATGTCATCCATTCTGATTCTTGTGCACCTCCTGCCACCGTCACCTCATGGCCGGAAGAGACCAGGAAAACTCTCAGCCAGAGCAGCCATTGAACATCTTGTGAAGTTTGTCAAGGTAAGGTTACAGCTAAGGGAATATTTATGTTGATCAAAATTCCCTATTCTTCACTTATTTTTATTTATTTGTATTTTTTTGTGAAGTTGGTCTGAAATTTCATTTCAAGTAACATTAAAGAGGTCCTGAAAAGTAATTTGCCTTAACTATAAGAACCCTGTTTTCTTTGAAACCCAAGACTAATCATGTTTTATTCTGTTTTTACCACAGAC
>NW_023621162.1:4094-5778 GCF_014905685.2 Nematolebias whitei
AGCTCACTTTGTGTTCGGCACTTCATATGACCATGATCTGGTCAATGTGTACAATTTTCTGCAGACCGCCATTTATGAGATAGATGTTGAGACAACCAAAGTAAATCCTAGGGTTGCAGTTGAGGGCTCGGATGCTGCGTTAAATAGTTGTTTTGCTATGATTGTTTCAGTATTAAGTTGAGTTGGAATGTTCTGCTTCATTTGTAAGAAGTACCAGACAAATGCTAATTCTCTGACCAAGCACTTAAAATTGATCCACGGACTTTGCTCTGGTAAGACACTTCGTCTTAAATGTGGTCAGGCAGGTTGTGCTCAAGTTTATGGCACATTTTCTGGGTTCAGAAAGCATCTCAATAAAGCACATGATAAACACACTTGTAATCCTGGTGAAGGCCCATCTACAACTGAAGAGACATTTGAAAGTCAAAATTTGCCCTCTATGAGTGCTGCTTCTGATACAGTCCCGCTTCAGAAATCTCTTGTGCATAGTTGTGCAACAGCAGTTGCAGAACTTAAATTTGCAGGTGTAAGTGAAAGAGCAATTAACTCTTTGGTAATTTCCCTGGAAGAAATAGTTAATGATTTTCAAAATCAAGCAAAAGAATCTGTGAAAAACAGTCTTTCTTTACAAGAACCTGTCAAAAGTGACATTGAGTGCAAAATTGATCAATGTTTTGAGAAAATGGAAAATCCTTTCAAGATATTAAATTCTGAAAGTAAAAGAACTCGTTTTTTTGGCAGATAATTGGGGACGTGTAGACCCAGTAGAATATGTCCTTGACTTAAAAAGTCATGCATTCTAAATTCACTACAGTACTTCAGTACATGTGAAAACTTCTCAGTTGATATTATGCATGATATCTTGGAAGGAGTGGCACAATATGAAATGAAGCTGATTTTGTTGCATGTAGTTGACCAGTACACAACATTAAAGGATGTAGACAGGAGAATAAGGAGCTTTAACTATGGCTACATGGAACAAACCAACAAACCACCTGCAGTGAAGTTGGTAGAAGACTCAAATGACTTGGGGTTAAATGCCATCCAGTCCTGGTGTCTACTACGTAACCTACCACTCATCTTTGGAGACTTAGTTTGTCCAAATGATCAGCACTGGTATTTGCTGCAGCTGTTGCTTCACATAGTAAATATTGTTTTTTTCACCAGTGTTATCAAAAGGCATTACTATTTTCTTAAAACACCTGATTGCCGAACATCACAGGTTATTCAAACATTTGTTTCCACAAAAAAAGTTGCTCCCAAAGCATCATTTTATGGTGCATTATCCTACATGCATACTCAAAATAGGCCCAATTCTACATAGCTGGTGCATGCGATACGAAGCTAAACACAATTTCTTTAAAAAACAATTGAAAAGTTTTAAAAATGTTACAAAAAACCCTGGCATTAAAGCATCAAAGTCACATTGCTTTCAGTTGGCATACATTTGACCACAAGAGACTGACCATTGGACCAGGTAAAATGGTGCCTTTAAATGTACTGAAGTGGGGCTGTGAGATAGCAGAGACTCTTCAGTTACCAATCAACACCAAAGTATTAAATGTTAAATGGGCCAAACACCATGGAAATATGTATCGTGCAGATTTAGTTGTTTGTAAAGAAATGTTTTGTGAAATGCCAGTTTTCCATAAGATCTACAATGTTGTTGTGAAAGATGAGAGGT
>NW_023621163.1:0-5778 GCF_014905685.2 Nematolebias whitei
TATCGCTACCTCCAGTGGTTACCTTTGCCCATCGGAAAGCAGACATGGCACCCCAGATGGGACCAGAACAGTCCCAGAAGTGAAGACGTGCTACAGAGAACTGATAGGCGTCAATAGGGCAGCTCTAGAGAGTAAGGAGCTGTCAGTGACTGGGAGACCCCCCAGTCAGTACCCCCAATAGATCACTAGAAGCTAGTGAGGAGGGGTAGAAGGCTTACGAGGGTTACTGACCATAATCCAGAATCGTAGGTAAGCAGCTAGTCTGTCCTAGTCCAAAACGTTAGGATAAAGTCTGGAGACTTTGAGGACTGACAAACTTGACCCGACAAGAAAAGACATAACGATGGCCTCAGGAGGGGCATCTACGAGTGTAGAGCCAGACAGACCCGAGCCGGCTCAGGAGAGCCAAGAAGGACAGAAGCCAGTAGAAGGAAAGACAGATGGCCAAAAGATAATGGTACAAAGTACAGGAGAAAAACCAGTAGGAATAACCAAGGTGGAAGTCATCCTATATGGAAAAGGGTATCATACCTGGAATCCAGCAGTGAAGAAAATACTAAGAGAAAGTAATCCCCAGCTAGATGGAAAAGTTCTGGAGGACGGACTGGAAAAATTTATAAGAGAAAAAGGAAGGTTTTGCTGTACGAAAGCCCGGAAGGGAGTCCAAACAGTGGTGGTAAAAGACCCAGGCGAAGCAAAATCAAAAAAAGAAGTAAAAACATGGTTACAATGGTGGGTGCAACAGATAGAGACACAAAAACAAACGACAATAGTGACAGTAATTAGCCCCTCAATCGAGTATGACCCCATAGTAAAGATGATGTCCAAAGTGACAGGATTAGACGGGTACATTACAAACCCTCTATGCAGGGCAACAGCAAAATATAAAGAGTGTGAAGAAGAATTGGCAGGAATGAAGGAGTATAGAAAAGAGAAAAAATCAGAGATGGATCCTGAAAGTGAGCACAGCTCCGTTGTACAAACCCCCGAAGAGTCGGACGATGAAGAAAATCAAAGCGAACCAGAGGACGTGGTTTTAAAAAATATACCCCCCCTCAATATTAAAAGGGAAGGAGAAAACCCAGGAGGCACGAGGCTAAGGCAGGGAGTTTACCCTCCAGCCTCTCATCACCCCCCCACGTTCGTGAGCTCCACTCCAAACCTGAGCGCGTACAGAGAAACTCCCAAATACCATTCTGATACAGACGAGGAAACCAGAGCAGAGCAACTGAGATTATTAGCAAGTATGATCAAAAAAGAAAACGAACCTGAAGAAAGTAATGAGAGCACAGGGTGTAAAGACTATCTTAAACAGGTTGACAAGAACTTAGACCTGCTTGCCCAAAGCATAGTGGACAGGATGGGGAGGCTCGAAACCACTGAAACCGGGTGGGCAGAAAGGGAGTTACGAGGAATGCGAGAGCAGAGACAGACAGAACCATTAAAAAACCAGCCGATTAAACAAGAGAATCCTAAACAGAACCCCTCAGGAGAAACCCCAAAAACTTATGGGAAAAAGAAGGCTAAAGAAAAACACTTAAAACCAGAACCTGAGTCAGATTACAGTCAAGAGGAAGGGGAAAAAGAGAATTCACAAAAGAAACAAAAAATTAGGCAAACAGCAGGGCTCACACCGGTCCTAGAACCACTCCCGAAAGAGACACAATGTGTGAAGTTTCAAAATGGTACCCGAGTATACCAAGTGATAGGGACACCATGGTCTATAGAGGCAGATGCGTTACTGGTGTTTACAAATCATAAGTACAAAATCCATAACTCAACCTACAGAAAAGCTTTAAAGAAAGTAGCCGGTAGGGAGTACCAAGTTGAAATAAAACAACTCACCGGTGGACCACATAGCGAAGAGCCAAAAACAAGAATGACCAGTGGAGCTGATACTCCGTACTATGCAATAATACACATCCCAATTCAAAGCTATAAAGAAGCAACCGATGAGACCAGGTATCTCAAGGAAATGTTAGAAGCTCTGCAGAAAGGAGTGTTCCGAGCCATAGAGTTCGGCTTCAGACGCATAGTGATAGGAATAGATGGGCTCCGGTCCCATCATTTGCAGTGGGAAACGGCTGAGAGAATAGCGGTCAATTCAATGACGTATCTGGCCAAAGACATGCCAGCGGGAGCCCACTTAAAAGAAATGATAATAGTGACCCCCACTCATCTAGATGAAGATCGGAAATCCAGGGTTGTGGCTGCAGTGACAAAACAAGAAGAAAGACCAATTAGAGAACCCCTAAAGTTAGGGAAAGAAGACACAGGAAAATCATCGACACCGGGATCATCACCGGGAGCCAAGAAAAGTGAAGACCCATTAGGGATCAGTCCTCAGGGGTCGAAAATGTCCCTGACCTCACCCTCAGAAAATGACCTGATAAGTACAACCACAAGACGACGCAGAAGCGGAGCAGACTCACGAGAGGGACAGCCAAAGAGAGAGACAGTGACAAAAATACAACCCTTAAACATAGAGAGTGAGGAGGATGACGACGAGAGCTCTCAGGGAGAACCAAATGCAGACCCGAGTCAGGAAGAAACCGATGACGAAGGTAGTGCCAGTCTAGGATCAATAGCAGGCCAATACGACGGTCCAGTTAAGCCATTAAGAATAGGACAAAGAAAAGGACAAAAGAAGGGAGTAGAAATACTGGACGTACATAGAGTATCAGAAAGGTTAGCCAGGGACTTGAGTTGGGGCCCGGTGCAGGCGAGTGATGGGCGTCGAACTTACATCCCTGAAGCTGGCCAAAATCACTATGACATTCCACCAGTATGGGCAGACAGGTCAGAAGAAACGGTGGAACTGACTGTTAAAGCTACTTTGGGAGAGTGGGCCAACATTTTGATGATGCCCTCATACCCCACCTTAGCAGCCCACAAACCCTTAACCAGTAAGTTTAGGACCGCGTACTTAGGAATTGTACATGATGTGATGCTGAGAAGAATGAAAAAGACGGCCTACAAGTATGCCCAAGAAACAGAGAAGAAATTACGAGATGAAATATCAGCCGATGAGGAAGATGATACATACCCGGCCGAGACAAGCCCACCGTATCAAATGCCTGAATCAACCCATGAGCCCAGGCAGGCTAGACAAAACCAAGCCCCAGGCCCAGAAACTGACAGTTATCGTGAGTACAAAAAGCTGAAAACGTTAGTGAGAGAAAAACAACCCCAGGAGACCACCGAGGAATACATCAAAGATGTGTGGCCCATGGTAGTTAGCTCCACTGAGTGTGATGCAGCAAAAAAGTTATGGCTAGGTAATGTTACCACAAACCCAATGAGTAAAGGGGAATCAGCTCAAAGCCAATATGAGAAACTAGTCCTAGAAGACATGGACGACAAAGACTCTCACATTCAGCGGGCAAGAATGCGCATGGATCAAGGCCAACGCCTCACCCCAGTTTGGTATCAACTTAAACAAGTAATTCCCCCTAAAAGGTATGTAAAAGCCTTAAGGATCGTATCCAAGAGAAGAAAGGGATCCAAGGAATAGAGCAACTGAAGCCAGTTCCTAGCTAGTTGAAACCAGAAACCAGAGTATGGCCACAGAACCAAGCACCATGCTCCCCTATATTAGACTGGCCACTATATGCGGGGGAGTGATACTAAGAAGAACAGTTTCAGGGCTTTGGATGGGTAGGGCCTTGAGCACATTGGAATATGCAAAGAAAGGATACCTGTCAAAAGAAGGAGAAACCTTTAGGTGGAGCTTGCAGGAGAACAATTGTACGCTCTGCCTGAAACCAAGTGGATTACCCCTTCTCTGGGAAGGACCAGGGACGGAGAAGCCCATCAAGCCTAAAACAAACAAGATGGACGCACGCCAGCTGCAGATAAAACCTGTGAAGGTAATGGACGCATTCATTTGTGGAGAATGCAGGATTACCACATTACCTCGAGCAACTATCATCACACAATGGGATATAAGCGGCAAAGGCCCACAAGACTGTGCATGAGAGTGGGATGGCACCGAAGTAAGATACTGTTCAGCCTGTGATACACAGATGGAGGAAGGCCAACTGCTGCACTCTGAGAGGGCAATGGGCTGGCAAGTAAGGAGGTATCACAGTCCCCTCAAATCTTTCAGAGCTCAACTTGATGAAGATGAAACCAGGACCTCGGAAGGATCCCTGACCGAACAGCAGTATGACCAAGAACTCGTCTACAGCTCTCTAAAAGTAACACCTTCAGCCCCACTTCTATATCCAGAACTAGGAAAACTGGATGAAAGAAAAGAAAAGCAGCAGCGCAGGAAAAAGTTAAATCCCGAAGAGTTGCTCGAGCAGGCTGTACACCGAGCCTGGCCTTATGATTCTTCGAGGGGTAAGAAAAGGAATGCCCCCCTCGGTACTCAGCAGTTTCCCTTAGTTTTTAGAGTACTACGAAACCAAACAAGCGCAGGGAGCAAAAAAGAAGAGGCAGGTATGTTACCTGACGAAGAAACCGGCGAGGCTGGACAGAGAGGCTGGACAGGGCCCTGGGAATTAACAACATGGGCTCAGCTGATTACGGAAGTAATTATGAACCAGGAAGTCCCCCTAGTGCCCCTGCCAGACGTCCCCCGAGAGACCGGAACCAGATATAATAACTTGTACTATTGTACTACTAGTCTGGATGGATGGGCCAGGCATGAAGCTAAACCCATGCAGAAAACAGTTGAATTCTTGGTAACCCCTGAAGCTTGGGAGAGGAACGGAGTGCTTCAGATCCCCGGAACTGCTGCACAGAGGGCAGGAACGCCCACAAAGCCCGACTCCACCCAGAGGGTTAAAGTTTCCGTGCAGATGGTCATTGCACCATACCAAGGAGTGTACTCGGTCGGAGCTGCAATCCACCCGATCCAGGAAGAAGGAACGTGCCTGGAGGGAGCCACAGCCCACCCAATTAAGGAATACAAAAACTGCTCGAAGGAGTCAGTAGCAAACAAAACTGAGAAGAAAGGACTGAAGAGTTGGGCCAAAAAAGCGTTCCAAGGAAAATGGAAGCATGCGGACAAGAAAGCGCGCAAGTAAGAAATGAACAAGGGGTCGCTGGACTCATCGCTGGGAGCAAGAAAAGAAAAGGTAAAGAACCTCTAAGAAAAACAATAAAAGACACGGGCCACATCTGGAGAAAAATAGGATGCGTAAAACAAGTCAGGCCTATTGAAACATGTCGTGTTAAAACCAGTGCAATAGCAGCCTTACCAACATGGAAATATAAAGTAAATGCTTTTAATACTCAGAGTAGCCATACAACTGAAGAAGAAGTGCAGAATATGTTGTTTCAAGCACCCGGAACTGAGATATATAAACCGGCCCTGCTTGTAAGAGGCCAAGTGGTGGAATTAGACAGACCAAAGAAGGACTTTTCAAACTTCCTGGCAAAAACAAAAAATTATTATAATTCACATCTGCAAACATTTAGAGAAGCAGATCTCACTAGAGCTAGCCACAGAGTCCCTGGCCTAACCCTGTTAAGTGATAACTTAAAATTCCCATATAACCCTAGTCCGATGGGAACACCATGGATCTTTAATATGGTCCAAATGGAAATAAAGAATAAATCAGTTACACTCAAGTGGGGACCAAACTATGAAGAACCTCACCAAACAGAATACTGCGAGATCTCGCTGGGAGGACTGATAATCTGGGCTACGAGCCCAACGCTGAGAACAAAAATCAACAAGAGAATAGCGGAACCAGAACGAGTGGTGATTGAAAATACCCAGTTACCCCTGAAAATGTTGTATGATCGAGTCCAAACTCCACTTGACAG
>NW_023621164.1:0-5777 GCF_014905685.2 Nematolebias whitei
TGCCATCACACTCTTCATCATCACTCTGGAGACTAGAGGAAAACAATGCGAGTTTTATCTGATGATCGGAACAAAATCAACTTCTCTGTTTAAAATGTAAAAATTCATTCTTCCTCATTTAGTAAAAGAGGATGCTAGATTTTATGAGCATCATTTGCTCTTTGAGTTGTGTGATTCAAATTTTATAAGTCTTATTTAAAATTAACACTAACAAAGTGTGATTCTCTCACAAAAGTCCAGGTTCGATCCCCAAGCATTGAACATCTCGTGGTGTCTGAGCAGGACACCCTATCCCCAAATGCTCCCCAGGCGCTTTCAATAACTGCCCACTGCTCCACCTGTGGGTGGATGGGTTAAATGCAGAGAGCCAGTTTCACCATTGTATGGGAACGTACAATGATGACAACACATAACACTTTATTATTACAGTAACACTTTACAATAAGGTACACAAAATTTGCTTAACTACCAGGGAACGCCTAAGGAACAAATCAGGAGCTAATGGGTAGCTAACCAGTACTTACTGGGGAACACACAGCCAAGCTTTATTAGGTGACCACTGGTTTGTTACCACAGAAACAGAGGAGAAATTCTTCATGTGAGTTCTGAATAAACCCTGCACCAGTGAGGTCACAGCTCATAATGGTCAAAAACCTGTTTCCCAGTGATTACTGATAACCCATTAGCTCCTGATTCATTCCTCTTTAGTTTTCTTGGTAACTACCCATTAGTTCTTGATTAGTGCCTCTTCGTTTACAAGGTAACTAACCAGTAGTCTCCTAATAAGGCTTGGCTGTGCATTCCCCAGTAAGTACTAGGTAACTACCTATTAACTCCTGATTTGATCCTGATTTGTTCCTGAGGCGTTCCCTAGTAGTTAAAGTGTTACCATTATTGTTATTATTATTATAATCATGAAGTTTAAAATTATTACACAGAGAGCAAATCCTACAGATCTCAACTTGAAGCTGTTTGAAAAACAGCTGAAGTTTGTGACGCTGCTCTCAGAATCCTCTGAACGTCCATGGCCTGATGTTAAACACACGTCTGAGCAAGGTCAACGACAAAAACGTAAAATCAAATTAAGCATTCAGATCCTTTTTACTGTAAAAAAAAAAGTAAATCAAATCACAGAAAAGTCCCAGGCAGGAGGTTGGATGTGTAGCGTGAAACAACAAATTAACCATTAACAACTAATCATGATTATAAATAATCATTATCATAATCAATTAAAACTGGTCTAAATCTGCCTACAGTCATTTATAATGTAGCTTATATCAAAAATGTGGTGTGGCAACAAACCACTGAGCTTGATCAAGAATGAATAAATGTCCAAACTGCTTACCAACGGGTTCCACAGGAGCAACAAGAACAAATAAAAGAGAACTTGAGGTCCAGCAGAGCTGCAACAAACCAGCTGCAGAACTTCTCTGTTCTGAAATGGTCAAATATTTTCTTTGTTTGTATTAATAAAGACAGGAAGTTATCACATTTCATTATCAACTTGAGGTTTTTGTTGTTTGGTTCAAACAACAACTGCCTGTTCCCTTCATGAAGTGACATTTCAAATATCTGTAATGTTTGTTTGATAAATACTTTTGCACAGACATGTCTTTATAACCTGATAAAACAATAATGTATAATTTAATTTATTCGCTCTAGATGCATAAAACAAAGTATATATTTTCCAGATTTCTCACTTTACTCTTTCATTCTTTACCAAAGAACGCTTCTTAGGAAAACCTTGTGTCAAATCACCACACAGGCTTTTGACTAAGACGAACTACGACGTATAAATCTAAAATGAAACAAGTGGTACGCTAATGTAGCTGCGAGATTTGAATAGCAAATGTTTGTAGTTTTGGGATAAGTGCAGAACTTCTGATTTTTGCACCCAAGCAGGGCCGGAGTGAGGCTCGTTTTCAGCCCTGGAGTTTCACGCCTCAGACCGGCCCACTTTAGAGCACGACCTATTATTATTGAATCGTGTAATTATAAACTTACATCAGGGGCGATTCTAAAATATGCCCTTTAGGGGTGCTCAGTCCCCAAGAGCTGACAATAGCTCTTGGCTTGGACAAAGTGATAGATAGCCATTGGCATCAGAAGCATTTGGAATGGTGGGGGAGAACACTGGTTTGGGGTCCTCCCCCAGAAAATTTTGAATAAAGTAGATGCCATTTTGTGCATTCTGGTGTATTTTAACGGAATGCTTAACAACTAGTTTTACCTACATAAGTAACACTTGATTCAATAACTATTGTGGAGTTAATGGCACAACAAGAAGTAGCCTGACCAACAGCTCTCCTTGTGTGAATAGAGCACAGTCCGCTTCTCTTACACATCCTAGTCACAGTCTAAGAAACATGGTGTAGCCTAAGTTAAGTTTTAGGGAAAATAAATGACTAGCCAATATGAAATAATAATAATAATCACTCTTTCTTACTCAGGCCTAGCATAAAGCAATATGATCATCATTCATCGTGTTTTTTAGTAGCTTAAAATACCTAATTAAAACTCCAGTAGTGGGCTATACTGCAGGGCTATTCAACCAAACAGTTTCTGAAAGCCAACAGCTCGCAGGCCAGACATCTAGCAATTAAAATCCATCCATCCATTGATTATCTTTTACCCGCGTCTTCCATTTTGGGTCACGGGGGTCACCGGTGCCCATGTCCAGCAATCACTGTGGGAGAGGAGGGGTACACCCTGGACAGGTCGCAAGTCCATCACAGGCCGCGATTAAAATCATTATGTAAATAAACCAAAGTTTACAATTATCTGTTACCTTTTAATTTTGTTTATTTTCTTGCACTGAAGCATATATGCAATAAAAAGAACCCAAAACCCAAACCCAGAACCAATATATATATATATATATATATATTTTTTATTTTTTTTTATTTTTTTTTTTTATGAAGCGAGCTGGATTAAAGTCACCAGTCTCAATCCATGTAAACATCTTGATGCATGTTTTTCAACTCTGTTCCATCTTGCAAGATTAAACCTGGGATTAAGAAAATTATCTTCTCCTCTCCTGTGTGGCATATTTATTAAATGAGCTGCAATTCAATTAATTTCAAAAATACTTTATTAATCCCAGAGGGAAATTATTTGTTGTTGTAACTCGTTATCCTCATTTCATTAAGAGATGTTATAGATGCTGATGGCTGTAGGTAGGAAGGATCTCTTGTAAAGGTCCATCCCACAGTGGATCCTAAGAAACTGGCTGCAGATGCCGTCCGATCCGTCCACCCAGACTCGGCTGGTCTCTCGGTTCCCTCCACCTGTAGGACCGCCTGAATGCTGGACAGAACTCCTCCCAGAGTGATGACCACTCCTCCCAGCAGTCTGCCGAGCTCCTCGTCGCTGCCAGCCAGCTGTAGGTGCCGAGGGACGATCCTGTCCTTCCGCGGTCACGAGCCGTGTTTCCTGCTAGTTCCAGGATCTCAGTGGTCAGGCACTCGAACACATCTGGCAGGTAGATGAGAATGCATCCACAGAACATCCTTTTCAACTCATTTGAGATTTTTGGGCTGAAGTTGAGATATAATTTGAGCTTTTACAAAGATAATATTAAATTATCCTATGAACAATTTGAATATAGGTGCTATTTAATTTCACGCAATGATAGAAACTATCAGTTTTTCTAAAAAAAAAAAAAAGAAGCAAGAAAATTGTTGTTTTGGGGGCAAAGTGACTTTAGGAGAAACTGGCCTTTAAGGGGAGGACAGCAGGAAGTCCAGCAGAGGGAGCTGGAGGTGCAGCATTTGGTTGACTCAGAAAACCTGATTTTACAGTTGACATTAAACTAAGATATTCAGCTTTATTATCTCAAGCACTAAACAATACATGATGTGATTCAACTAGTTCTTGTCATCCTCGGTCCTTCCAGAACGCCCAGCTGGAGGTAAACGTGGAGAAATATAAAGAGGACTGAAGGAGCAGCTGAGACTAAAGAAAGAGGTGATGAGGATCAACTTAAAAGTGTGGCATGAACTTAATTAGATTGGCAGGAAATAAATTAAAAATATTGTAATATATATTCTATTCTGGATAAAACATTATTTTGTCAAAAGTTTGGAGTTTTTAACGGTTTCCTGGTTTGGACACTTTGGCCTCTGGCTGTCCTCCGTCCTGCACTGAGACAGAGGAACCTTCAGGTCTCTCATATTCTTTAGGAATGATTGACATGTGTGTTAGAAAAAACTTAATGTGTAAAATCATCCAGTAATTATTTTTTAATATAAGTTTTGTGCTGGAGGTGAAACCAAGACAGGAACAACAAAACAATAAAAAAGATTATCTTAAGAAACAACTTACAATGACAATAAAATAAGTTGTGCATTGAAATAAATTCAAAACTATCTAATCATATTTAAAACTATTTGAAGAAACAGCGAGCTCAGTTTGTTCAATAATAAATTATTTGTCATCCTGACAAAATAATCTGAAGTTCAGTACGAGACGCTCTGAGTCTCTAATTAAATTAAATCGGTGCTTCTTGACTCGTCACTCTCACCTGAAACTCGAAGAACAAAAGCAACAGAAAAACTCCAACAAAGTCACATGAAGCTATAAAAACATTTATAAAATATGACAAACTATGACAGATTATGAGTCTAAAAGCAACAAAACGATACTAATTGTAGGAGTTAAAGTAATAATAATAAAATCAGATGAAAGAAATGAAGCATCCATCCCAACGCTCCTGGTTCTGGTCTGCAGCTTCTTCCTCGTCTCCTCATGTCTCATGATGCACGAACCTCCACCACACTGTTCTCGTAGAGCACCTCCTCTGGTTCCTGACGACAGGAAACAACAGGAATGTGTCAATGTTCTGCTGAAATTTTTATTTTAACTTCTGTTTTTAGACAGTCTGTTTGTTTCATAATAAGATTTAACTGTGAGATTTGTTAAAAATGAATTCACCCTTTCACAATAAAAGCTGATGATGTCAAGCGATGGGCTCAGCTAACTTACCTTCTTCGGTTTGTTGAAGAATCTAAAGCAGCTGAAAGAAAAAGCGACGAGTATGAACAACCTTTAAACTCCAACATGTAACAGAAACAACGTTCTTCAGAATATGGACTCAGAAAGTATCTGACCACTCAAAGACGATGACTGAAGTGCAGAGCGTCACGATCCCCAGGATCTTCAGGGAAAGAAGAGCACGGAGCAGAGACGCTTCTTTACCTGAAACCAGATCTGACTCTGAATCATCAATAACTTTTATTTGTGCTGTTTGCAGATTATTCAAACCTTAACTCATCTTTTGGTGATTTTTATTTTTTGACCAACGAATTGATTCTTTATAAAGTCATTGAAACATGAAACAGACAGATTGACTCAACCAACAAGACTGACAGGAACTACTTCGTTCCCAAATTCTAACTAATTTCATCATAGATCATGTTGGATTGACTTGAAAGTTTAATAAAGCATAATCTAAAAAAAAATAAAGTTTAACTATTCAAAACATAGGAATATGTAAAACAAGAGTCAATTAAATATTTACCTTCAACAGTAAGAAGAACCACAGGTGACCTCTGGTTACCCAGATCATTTAGAGCCTCACAGTAAAACTCTCCTCCCTCAGAGACGTTGAACCTGTAAACCCGACCTTCAGAAACAAGAACAGGTCCATGTTTGCTGTTCCAGAACCAGGTGAAGGTTCTGACAGGAGGCTTGGCTCTGCTGGAGCAGCTCAGCTCCACCCAGGTACCTGCAGACACCACACCTGATGGACTGATGGATGCTGAGGTGTTTTTAGGAGC
>NW_023621165.1:0-5776 GCF_014905685.2 Nematolebias whitei
TGTTAGCTTGAGTCACCACACGTGTTCTGCTCTGCAACCTTCACGTCTTCTCCATCCCAGTCCAATCTGAGCTACGCCAAGAGGAGTACCTGATTTCAAAATGAAAGAAACACTTTAATCTTTAATGCATCTGTAATCTTCACACGGTGAGAAACATCCTAAAGCATGTGATGATGATGCTTGGATATAGGAAGCCTTCTTTTTCATGTTGATGAAAAGGCATCCTGACACCTCAGTAATGACTACGTTTGGAAAATTATATACATCCACATCCTACATAACGTTCTGATGATTTACGTTTGGATGTGAAGGTTGACGAACGCTGGAGTCTTCCAGCTAATCAGGTGTCCTCGCTTCTCGTGACATACGAGGATGTGGGTTAATTTGGGTCTTTTATAAGGTGTAAAGACGTACCATTTTCTTTTTATGAGCCAACTATCCTGGAGATTTGAGTCAGATTTATGGCACCTAATGATGGAAGGGATGAAAGTTCATTCATCCCCAAACACCTTCCTCAGTCTTGTGTGTTGTTATTAAATGTTTATGCACCTCTTTGAAGAGGTGGCGGCTTGAAAAGAAAACTTCCCCAACAAAATGCATACGCAGCTATAATTGTGCAGCTTTGGCAATAATTTCCCACATCCATAATGACAGAGAATGTATATTTCTGATGTTTATGTGCAGGAATTATGACACAAACAGTAACGTACAGAAAGACACTTAAGTTTGACTAGCGGTTTACCTTCGGAGCTTGTTTGGACCCAGACCTCCTGTTGAAGACAAACAAGCCTCCTGGGTGGCATGAAGGCTCAGAGGACTGACAGCAAAACATTTCCTTGGTCATGTTTTGCATGTTGATGTCAAACAAATGAGCACAACTGGCTATAAACTCCTAATAAAATTCAGCGTGTTCTCAGACACATATTTAATGAAATAATCCTGCAGGTTATTATCTGCATAGTTTAAATGTTTCTATAGGGGCCAGGTGCAGAAAATAGTTTCAGGGTTGAAACCGTGTGTATGCATGAAGCAGAATGTGAAAAAAGTAAATACATGTTTGTTGGTTTGTGCAAAGTTTTTAAAAGCCTGCTTAAATTTATTTGAAAATGTGCACATATTTATAGTTTACACCCGTCTTTCTTCTTCGATTGATGCACCTCACCTCGTCGATCTCTTTATCCAAACACTGTTTACATCATAGTAAAACAAAAATGACCAACCAGCAACAAAACAACAGTATTTTTTGCTGTATAAGTCGCACCTTTTTACATAAATTTGCAAGTTCGGCGACTTATACAGCAAAATGACTAATATATATTTTTTTCATTTCATTTTTTCATTTTCATTCATTCTGACATGGAAAATATTGAACACTACCATTTTCAGCCACTAGAGGGCCCTTGACGAATATGGCAAGCCAAGTGTCTCTTTAATGGGTAAAAGTGGCTATTAATGAGACACTTGGCTTGCCATACAAGGCCACCTTCGTCCTGAGCTGGAACTCCTGGAGCAAACGTCAAATCAGCAACATTTTGCCTCACCGCCCAAAAGAAATGCAGCTGATTTGACCATTAAAGTGCATTTATTAAGGAAAAGTTCAACTGAGACACACCTTTGATATAATGTTGAGTAAACAAATAATTGTTTTTAGGTGGTTATTTTGGTAAATGTCAAAGAAATGCACAGCTAGTCCTTCCACTATGTACTCCCGCAGCCGCAAATCGGCTTTTGAAATGCAGCTGATTTGACCATTAAAGTGCATTTATTAAGGAAAAGTTAGACTGAGATACACCTTTACTATAATTTCAAGCAAACAAATGATTGTTTTTAGGTGTTAATCTTGTTAAATTCTTGTTAAAGTCCTCCCGTGCATGCTCCCACAGCTGCCATTTGACAGCCAATCGATTTTTGGCACAACACCGGACCACATTTCTGGGTGGTCAGAGGTGATACATAATAGATGCAACTTATGCAGCTAAATCTACCTATTTATGTTTTTTTCCACTTTATTAGACATATTTTGATTGATGTGACATGTACGGCGCAAAGTCAGGTAAGTGTAATTTTCCTGAAATGTAAGTATTCACCAGTGAAGCAAATCAAAGGTTTGGTTTGCTTCTGGAATCTCAGCTAGAATGCCAACATCTAAAAAAATAAAAGAGAAAAACTTTAAGTTCAATGTAAAAGACCTTCCATTTTAATGGATTTGGTCAGATTACAAACCGGGAGCAACAGCTAATCCAGCCTGTCACACAACTCCAATAAAAGTTAAGACAATTTTTAAATGATGATTAATCTAAAGTCATGTTTGCAAAAATAAAGTAATTTTTATTTATACAGGTACATTGAGTCACAAGGGGTCATTTTCAAGAGAGACATGTTTGGGAGCAGATGGTGGGGGTTAAGGGTCTTGCTCAAGAGCCCAGAGTTGGGCAAGTGAGGGTGGAGGCAGGTGTGGGTGTTTCACCTTTTGGTCCGGGGAGATGAACCGGTGACCTTCCGATCACAGGTCCACCTTCTCTAACCTCTGCACCACCAGTCCCCAATAAAGCAACTCCCAGAATTCTCGTGCACAGCTGCAGCTATTTATGGCCTATTTTATATTTAAAAAATTTTAATAACAAAATACATACAAAGAAGATGTTTTGTGCAAAACTTATTTTGTTTTGTAATAAAATTTTCATCATTTTTGTTTCATGCTTGTCATGCTGCCTTAAGCTCAGACTACTAGAGGACAAATTGACCTCATTTCTTAAAATGAAATGTTAAAATTGAATAGTTTTCATTTGATATTATTTCTATCTTAACATGAGATGCTTGACCTGCCATTGTGTATCTGTTCCTCTCAAACCCAGCTGATTGAAGCGGATGGCCGCTTGTCCTGACCCTGGTTCTGCTAAAGGTTTCTTCCTCATGAGGGAGTTTTTCCTTTCCACTGTCGCCTTCATGCTTGCTCAAAAAGAGAGTTCTGTGATGGAGTTAATTTCAAAGCATTCTGCTCCTCAGATAAATAATGTTAACTTATTATTTTTAGGGTGCATACAAATTGAGGATAACAAGTGAAAAGAAAATGGTATTTAAAAGAAAATGTAACAAAAAACAACAGCTAGGTTGTAAAGCGATGTAGAAAACTAAAAATAGGAACATGTCTGTGTTGGTTTATTCCAGGAACTTAACAGATGTTTAAAGCCACTTAGAGAGGTCAAGGTTGAGAGCTTCAAACATATAAATAATATAAAATATAAATAAACTGAATTGAATTAAAGTCTAAGTTGTGCAGTTTGTCTTACGTTACAGTAACTTCTAGTGATAATAAAAGGTCTACATCTCAGTTCCTTTAAGAAACCTTAAGAAGAACAACCTAATGCCCACATCACACTGATTTAGGATCAGCCAAAATGAAGAATGTTCTAATTTCTCCACATCCAGGTCTAGTTGGAAGGCATCTCAGATGCTGCACAAATTCCCCTCAAATGCAACCAGAATGTTCCCAGAATGGCAGCTCCATGTGCTATAAATATCCAACATTCAAACAGAAACAGCTCCAATACTTAGATATATTTAGAAAGTAACACGGATGTACAGAGTGTACCATGAATGTCACCAGAATGGTCCACAATAGGGTATAAAAAGCTGCTGAATCTAGTATTTTCATCAGTCTCCGTCCAACCACCAGAGTGTATGAACCTCCAGGTCCAGGACCATTAGGGTTATTCTCCAGGACCTCTTTGAAAGAGAAGTGGAGAACGCCAGGAGAAGAAACACTATGAAGGGAAGACCCAGAAGATTTCAGATCTGGCCATGGTCGACAAAGAGAACATTTTTGAAAAAACTGACAAAATAATGTTAATCAGGTGACTCATCAATGCAGAATGAAGCTCTCCGGTGAACTGGCCACGTTTTTATGCGACTTATCTTAGAAAGTTCCAACTACTTTAGAGCTACATTGCATCAGCAAACTAAAGGTTTCAGTGGCAATCCAAGTGCATTTGAGTGGGATTGTTCAATATCCAAACCAATTCCCTGGTGCATTTGGGACTCTGCCGGGATGTGAAGTTGCCATTTTAATTCTCCCTCAAATGCCATCAGAAGATTTAGAATGCAGTTGGGATCCTGTACGGAAACAGAATGGGTCTGAATGAAATGAGACTTTGAATGTTGTTCAAAATTTCTCCTGGCAAGTTGTGAACCTGAGCAAAACATTCAAGCCATTCAATAAGAATGGGCCTGAATGTTTGGACCTTTTAGAGAACATGCTTAATATATAGTGATAGAAGGATGTTAGAAATGCAGCTGCCAGGAAAAAGACAAAGAAGAAGGGCAAAGAGGAGATATATGGATGTAGAGAGAGAGGACATGGAGGTAGTTGGAGTGAGGACAGAGTGAGATGGAGAAGGATGACTCACTGTGGAGACCCCTGAAGAAGGAAAAGCCAAAAGAAGAAGACGAGTACATGTTTAATATCAAGGAACAGACAAAGAATTGGTTACCTTACTAGTCGGTCTACAAAATGAGTTTTCTACAGCAGTTAGCTTAGAGCCTTAGAAGCAAGGTGAGAAGTTTAGTTGTCCAGGAGAGACTCGGAGTAGAGCCTCTGCTCCTCCACGTTGAGAGAAACTACTTGAGGTGGTTTAGGTATCTGGTAAGGATGCCCTCTGATGCCGTCCTGTGTAGGCGTTAGGGGCATGTCCAACTGGAGCCCCTGAAGACCCGGGAAATGCTGGAGAGTCTGCCTCTCAACTGACCTGGGAACACCTTAGAGTTCTCCCAGAAGAGCTGGAGGAGGAGACACCAGAAAGAGAAATCTGGGTCTCCCTGTTCAAACTGCTGCCCCCGAGGCTCAAAGGGTTTAACAAAAAACTTTATACTCATCCATATGATTTTTTTAATTGATTCTGTTAGAAGAAGTCAAACTGTTGCATTTTTATCATAAGAATGTGTAACAATTAAACAAATATTTAAATTGGATGAGTGATTTGCTTCAAACAGTACAAAATGTTTTCTTTGAAATGATGCTCTTAACTGAACACTGCAGTGAAAAGTAGAAAGTTCCTGGATAAACTTTGATGGGCTCTGCCATGTTGCAACCATTTAAAAAATTAGATTTGACAGTACTGTGTATTGGAGTTCACTCTCGGCTAACGCTGTACCAAATTTCATCTCTATATGGCAACAAATTCAGCCATTTTTTCCTTTGAAGTTATTGTGGCCATCTTGGATTTTTAATTTGCATTAGGAATGTATTACAGCTCATTCTCAGCTATGACCAAACCAGATTTCAGCTTCTCAAAGAATGACAGAGTTATAGTCAGTTTTGAGTTTTCTGAGTTAGCTATGGCAGCCATCTTGAACCAAAATAGCTCCAAAGTTAATCAGTGTTTTGATCAGAGACCATGTGTCTCCAGGTCATGTGACCTCACTGTGGTAGTCAGAGGCTGTTAAGAGTTCTGTCAGTGTTTTTCAATGAGAAAAATAAGGATTTACTGGTAGCTCTTCCTCATTAGGAGACAAAAGACTCATCTTGTTTAGTACAGACTGTTCATAGTTTGACATCAGGTCATGTTGGGTGGGCGTCACAGGGTCAGCCCTCAATTGGTTCAGATCTTACCTCGCTGACAGATCCTTTTGTGTCTCCATCAATGATTTTAGTTCCGCAGAGGCAAGAGCTTAAATGGGGGGTTCCGCAGGGGTCCATCCTGGGTCCCCTCCTATTCTCTTTATACCTGCTGCCGCTTGATGCTATTTTCCGGAAACACAACATGCCCTTCCACTTCTA
>NW_023621166.1:0-5771 GCF_014905685.2 Nematolebias whitei
ACTCCTGTGTGCCTCACCTGGTTCCTGGTTTCTCCTCACCTCCACCCCGGCTCCCTTGGTGATTTTTGTAAATACACTTGTAAATATACTCACCTGATCCCACCGTGGATTGTTGGATTCGGATCCTGTCTCCTGTTCTCGTGCTCCTGGAACAACAACGACAAGTAAGCTCATTTTTGGATTACTCTCAACATTTCCAAAATCTCCTCAAGACAATTTGTCGTTCACCACCAATCTCCTCTCTATTCCCACAGTGGATCCATCCTGAGTTTAAGTTTACCAGCTACACCTGAACCAATAAATATAATTGTTTTTTACCTCAAGTTGTTTAATCCTTGCTTCAAACCGTTCGCCTTTGACATCACCCACAGACCTTAACAGTTTGCTCTGGCCACAATATGTCAAAGAACGGTTTGAATGCTGATCAGGTCACCCTTGAGGAGAGGGTAAGGAGAAATGAAGCTCTCTTACAAGAACTAATTACCCAACACAAGACTACACAGTCGAATCTGGAAACGGTGGGTGGAATGATTCAGTCCATCGGCAATAAAATGGGAACACTAACTCCACCCACGCCGGCCGTCTCACCACCATCAGCGCCGCCAGCGCAAAGCACCGCCCGCTCGGAACAACCCCGTGAGCCGGAGATTCGGCCGGCCGCAGTTTTTGAAGGTAACCCATAACAATTCAATGGTTTCCTCCTCTAATGTGAACTAGCATTTGCCCGTTCTCCTTCTCTGTTCCCAAACTCTGCATCCATGATCACGTATATCGTTACTTCGTTGAGAGGTTTACCTCTTGAATGGGCTCATGCCTACCTTCAGTCTCACCCTGTGGTTTCACTATCATTTAATGACTTTATTAAGGAGTTCAGGAGTGTGTTTCATGTCCCTGTCCACCAGGAGGAGACGTCCCGCCATCTGTTGGCTATGAGGCAGGGTCAAGCTACCGTGGCTGAATACGCCATCCTCTTCCGGGTTGCGGCGGAGAAAACCAGGTGGGATGAGGTGGCACTTAAATGAGTATTTTCTAATTCACTTTCTGATCAAATAAAGGATCAACTGGCGCTTAGAGATGAGCCGGAGACGTTGGATGACCTCATCAGTTTGGCAATCAAGATTGATAATCGCCTTCGGGAGAGGCGGGGCCAAGCTGAACCGATGGCTTCCGGGTCAACTTTTCCTCTAGCATTTTCCGCTATCAAAGAACCCACGTCACAACCAGGTACCACTCACTATGACTCCGAGCCTGAACCAATGCAGATCGGACGAACCCGACTCACGTTGCAGGAGAGGCAACGACGATTGGCAGCACGTGAATGCTTCTACTGTGGGAAGAGAGGACATTTTGTGCAATCTTGCCCAAACAAGTTAAACTCCAACACTCACCAGCCATTCAGGGGATCCTGGTGAGTGAGGCTCGTTGTGCCCCTGATTCACGCTTTTGTCTTCCTGCCAGAATTATTCTTCAGCAAATACACTATGCCATTGAGGCCCTCATTGACTCTGGAGCAGAGAAAAACCTTATTTCTCAGGATCTGGTGGAAGAACTTCAAATTCCTACTAGAAATCTTCCTTACCCCATTCCGGTGGCTGGAGTCACTGGAAAGAACATCACCACTATCACCCAGGAAGTAACTGAATTACCATTCATCATCTCAGGCAATCATAGAGAACTGGATGAGTTCATGGTTTTTCATTCTCCCTCACCGCAGTTGATTTTAGGCTATCCATGGTTGGTAAAACACAACCCCATCATTGATTGGCAGAAGAAAAGGATCAGTGTTTGGAGCGAATATTGTTTAAGGAACTGTTTAAGGTCTGCTGGTTTTCTGTCAGAGACAATAAAGGAGGTGACCTCCTCTCCACCTAATTTATCAAAGGTACCCAAGGTGTACCATGATTTGGCGCCCGTATTTTGTAAAAATAAAGCGTTATCCTTACCTCCACATCGCCCATACGACTGCTCAATTGAACTGTTGCCAGGAGCCCCTCTCCCTTCGAGTCGCCTGTATAACCTCTCTCGGAGCGAAAAGGAAACCATGCAAAATTATTTAGATGAATCATTACAATCCGGCATCATTCGCCCTTCTACGTCTCCATTAGGGGCGGGGTTTTTCTTTGTAGATAAAAAGGACGGTTCACTCCGCCCGTGTATTGACTACCGAGGTCTAAATGTGATAACCATAAAGAACAAATACCCACTTCCGTTAATCAACTCAGTACAAGAATAACTTCTTTCTGCCACTGTTTTTTCAAAGTTGGACCTTAGAAACGCTTATCACCTTTTGAGGATCAAGGAAGGAGATGAGTGGAAAACTGCATTTAAGACCCCTTTTGGACATTTTGAATATTTAGTCATGCCTTTCGGACTCACTAATGCTCCTGCAATTTTTCAGACTCTCATCAATGACATTCTCCAAGATCTGATCAATAAATTTGTGTTTGTGTATCTAGATGACGTTCTAATTTATTCTACTGACATCCAGTCCCACCAGACCCATGTTTGCACTGTACTACAACAATTGTATGAAAACCAACTTTACGTCAAAGCTGAAAAGTGTGAATTCCACATAACCTCTGTCTCTTTCCTTGGTTTTATCTTTAACGAGGGACACTACCACACTGACCCTGAGAAGGTCCGAGCAGTTCTGAAGTGGCCGACACCTACGGACAGAAAGCAGCTTCAGAGGTTCCTGGGATTTGCAAACTTCTACCGCCGTTTTATCCGGAACTACAGTCAGACGGCAGCCCCTCTCACCCAACTTACATCCATGAATTACAAATTCAACTGGACCCCCGAAGCTGACCAAGCCTTCCGTGAGTTAAAGCAATGTTTTTGTTCTGCACCCATTCTTCGTCACCCAGACCCCCAAAGACAGTTCATTGTGGAGGTGGATGCATCGGATATTGGTGCTGGGGCTGTCCTCTCTCAAAGGGACCCCCACGATAATAAAACTCACCCATGTGCTTTCTTTTCAAGACGTTTTTCTCCAGCTGAACAGAACTACGACGTCGGAAACCGTGAGCTGTTGGCCATAAAACTAGCCCTCGAGGAGTGGAGACACTGGTTGGAGGGGGGCCAATATTCCATTTATCATTTGGACCGATCACAAGAATCTAGCGTATTTACAAGACGCCAAGCGCCTTAACCCCCGTCAGGCCCGGTGGGCATTGTTTTTCACGAGATTCAGATTCACCATCACGTATCGCCCTGGTTCCAAGAATGTTAAACCAGATGCGTTGTCTCGACAATTCTCCATTTCCAACCGAGAGAAGGGAGACTCTGGGATCTTGCCATAAGCCTGTGTGGTCCGAGCTGTCACCTGGCCCATTGAACAGGAGATCAAGAAGGCACAAGTTCAGCAACCTGATCCTGGGGGGGGGGACCACCTGGCACCATTTTCGTTCCAAGGAGCGTCATCCACAAAGTTTTGGATTGGGTTCATTCTCATCACTTCACCTGTCATCCCGGCATCAATAGAATGATTGAATTCACCAAGAAACATTTCTGGTGGAAGACATTGTCAAGTGACATAAAGGAATTTGTCAAGGCCTGCTCCACTTGTTCCCGAAATAAGAACAACAATCAACCACCAGCGGGTCTACTTCATCCACTACCAGTTCTGGACAGACCATGGGCAAACATCGCTTTGGACTTCGTGACAGGTTTGCCACCTTCAGATGGGAAGTCCGTAGTCCTCACTGTTGTGGATCGATTCTCTAAAGCTGCCCATTTCATTGCACTCACAAGACTCCCTTCGGCTTTTGAGATGGCCCAGATTCTTCTACAAGAGGTTTTCAGGATTCACGGCTTACCCACATACATTGTATCGGACAGAGGCCCACAATTCATATCCCAATTATGGAAGGAGTTCTGTAAGTCCATCGGAGCCACTGTAAGTTTGTCTTCCGGATACCATCCACAATCAAACGGACAGTCAGAGAGATGCAACCAGGAGTTGGAGGCCGTCCTTAGGTGCGTGTCTGAGAAGAACCCATCTGACTGGTCAAAACACTTACTCTGGGTGGAATATGCGCACAATACCCTAACCTCATCCGCTACTGGCCTGACACCCTTCGAGGTTTCCCTCGGATACACGCCCCCACTATTTCCTCTGTTGGAGACTGAAATCCTGGTTCCATCAGTCAAGGACCACATGGACCGATGCAGGACAGTTTGGATTCAAGCTAGAGAGGCACTGTCAAGAACTGCCGGACGGAACAAGGAATCAGCTGACAGACATCGCTCCAAAGCCCCAGACTACAAGGCAGGCCAATCTGTGTGGCTCTCCACCAGAGACATCCGTCTAAAGGACACCTCTCGCAAGATGGCCCCCAGGTACATTGGTCCCTACACTATCGACAAAATCATAAACCCCTCTGCAGTCAGGCTCAAGTTACCGCCATCCATGAAGATCCATCCAACTTTCCATGTTTCTAATCTAAAACCAGTTTCAGTCAGCCCACTCAACCCTCCCACCAACTCCCCCCCAACCCCTCTATTGATTGACAACCAACCGGCATATAGGGTCAACCGTATCCTGGATTCAAGAAGACGGGATAGGGGTTTCCAGTTCCTAGTCCATTGGGAGGGTTATGGACCTGAAGACAGGTCATGGATCCCAATGTCTTTCATCCTGGACCCCAGTTTGATAGAGGCATTTTTTCGAGACCATCCAGAGAAACGGATGATGTCATCGTCCTGAGACGATCGTGTAGAGGAACATATATCTGTGATATATTATCCATAAATTAAACGGACTCATTCATTTTTCTGGACTGAATAATATCGTGCATTGAAATTAAATGTGACGTGAGACGTTAATTTTCTTTGACCCATCAAATGAATGCGGTCATTTATTAACAGAATCAAAGTTTAACATCACACATTTACATTAATTTGGCAAATTGATTTCAATAACAGCTTAATTAATTAGCTTTATAGTTAGAAAACCATACGGCCATGGTTTCCTCACTTCAAGCATTACAACAGACATTTCTGAAAATATCTGGATTAATTACTAGCAAGATAGAAGAGTTTAAAGATGGAAATGAAGTTTAAATTGAGAGAGATGGGTGAGAGAATTTGTCTGTCATAACCAGAACAACACGCTCCTTTGGACCCAGCTTAACCAACGGTACACTTTGCGGTTGAAGATCGACTCTTTTACCTTTGCAGACGATAGTTCGGCCTCGGTGTAGAGTTGTCTTTCAACGCTTTACAGCGTCTCCGTAAGGATAGTAGGGAACCGTTCGGAGTCGTGAGATCATCCCAGAACAGACTTCTTCATAGTTCCTCTGAACTTCTCTCGTTCAGCTCAGTTGCAGTTGTTCTCCAGCATTCTGAACTCTGCATTCTCTCTCCGCACTCTCCCCGCACTCTCCTGGAACTCTATTTCAGCATTCTCAGAACAGGAAGTGTTGAACCTTTTAAAGAGTTCTGTTTCCGGTTCATTTGAGAACTTCCTGATTGGTCGATCGACCAAACAGGGTGTGTTTTAGTGATGTAAGAGGTTATTAAAAGTCAAGGGAAAAAGATTAGATTGTTTAAGAACAGACAGAAGATGTTATGAAGAACCGAGACTTCGTGGAGTCAATTCTCTCATATCTGTCTGAAAAAGTTAAACATGACATTTCTTTCCAGTAAACTTACAGTTGACCGAAAATTGACCTTTGACCAACTTACACTTGCTCATTTCAGACAGAAGATCAAGAAAAATGAATAATTACTTTGTAACAGACCTTAACTTGATTTCTACTTTGAATGAG
>NW_023621167.1:0-1553 GCF_014905685.2 Nematolebias whitei
TGTGAAGCAGCAGAGACCCGACCCCCAAGACCAGAGGCAGACGAAAAAGGGGGGACCAGAGCCCAAGACCCCAGGAGGAACCCCGACCGCGGAGCCCCCAGAGCCACCCACACAGGACGAACCACTCACCCACCCCCCAGAACGGACCACAGGGGAGAACCGGAAGATCCCCACCAGCAACCACATACAGTGACCCCCCGGGGCCAACAGCAACAAACTCATAGGCCCCCGTCGGCACCCACCGCACCGATGTAGGTCCAGGCACCGAGGCCCGGGCACCGAGGACTCACACCACCCAGGCCAAGGCCTGACAGGGCCAGAGGACCCGAGCCCCACCAGGCAGACACCAGGCCGAGCCGACACACGCCCAAGCGCCCAGCCCCCGATACCAAGGGCCCCAAGCGCGCCGGCAGGCAAGGGCACACCCCACCAGGGGGCCGCGCGATAGGGGCGCGATGCCAAGCACCCCCAGTTGTATCAAAGAGGGGGCAGTCCGAGTCTCGGCCTAACAAATACCCATTCATACACATACACAATCACACTATCCCAACCTCAATCTCACATTCATTCACTCAAAGACATACAATAACGATACATTTCATTCTTATTCCCGATACACACTCTATACCCCCCAGGTCCAAGACATGTACCCGCCCTCTACAGGGGGCAGCCCATGCCCAAACCCAGGAGGTAAACCCATTCATTCTTGAGCGGAGAAGAGCCAATACCCCAGACCCGGCCCAGGCCATGCCCCGCCGACAGGACACCCCCCCACCATGAAGAGGACACGCCACCGACCACCCCCACACACCGCCAACAACCAAGCACGCACCCCCAGCCGACCGCCCGCCAGGCCCCGGCAGCCACCCCGGCCAGCGGGCCAACCATGGCACCCAAGAGCCAAGCTCAGGGGGTCCAAACAACCCCAGGGAGAGCACAGCGCCAGCACCGCCCATGGCAACCCCCAGACCCTGAACCCCCACATAGTCCTGGTCAACACCCGACGGCCTGCCCTTCTCCCGGACCCCACCCCCGGAATGGCAGTCAGGGAACTAGGTGGGTAGGAAGAGGAGAAAAAAATAAATAAATAAATAAATAAATAAAAATAAGACCCCGACACATACACCCCCACCCCTAGATGTGCTGTTGATGTGTGTTGTTGTATAGTGCCATTAAAAAGGAAAGAAGAAGGAGCAAAGGCTGGCATGGTGCCAGTTTCCCCTCCACCCCAACTCTATCCAAACCCTAGTGTCTAAATGCAACCGTTGTAAGTGAGCACAGGCACAGGGGGTGAGAGTAAGGTCATCCCACCACCCATAGCCATGTGCCCACCTCAAATTCCTATATATGAATGTCATGAGGATGTTATGAATGAATGTCTAAGGTGTACAATAAAATTGAGTCCCAGGTGGCTATGGTCAACAAAGATGTAAAATTGTTGCAGCACACCCGAGCCCAAACAACCCTAAATGTATGGAATTGAAATGAAGAGGGTGGAGGTGCATGGTGAGGGATGGGGAGAAATAACTGTGAGAGCAAATGCTCCCACAGGG
>NW_023621167.1:1653-5771 GCF_014905685.2 Nematolebias whitei
TCCACCCAGGGATTGAGGCCAAGACACCTCTCCATCTGGACCGACCGTCAGGCCCGCTGAGCTCCAGACCAGAGAGGGACAGAGCCCCGAGGGCCGCCAGAAGCTGCACCAGCAGCCTACACACCCGAGGGCCACCAGGACCCCCACAGACCGCAGTCAGCCCGCTACCAGATGGAGCCAAACCCCACCAGGACGACCCGGCCAAGAGCGCCCGCCCAACCGCCGACAGTGCCAGGAAGCACCGGGAGCGAGCCCCCACCACAGGAAAGGGGCCAGCCAGCCGGCCATGCACAGTCCCGGGCCGCCCCCAAGGACATCCACCCCATCCCCACTCCAGAAGAAATACTACACCCACCCCTCATTCGGACATCTCTCAAAACACATAGCACACTAGACACCTAGGCTGGGTCAAACTACCCCCTCCTAGGGGCCACTGGTCACGCCCCCAAACACCCAACCCCCCAGCCCATGACCCACAACCCACCAGCGAGCCGAAGGCCCCCGCCCAGAGCCGGGCACCAGAGCGCAAGCCGGCCCAGAGCCCGGCAACCCGCCCGCCAGAGCCCAAGATCCCCGAACCCCACAGGCCCAAGCCCGGGGGCGACCAGCCCCCAGAACCCCAAGCCCCCGCGCCCACCCCGAACCCACATCAGCACAGCCAGGCTACCAGATCGGTGACCCACGACCGCCGCCATAGACCACCTGAGGGCCTGCATGCAGCCACCAGCAGACATCCCCCAGAACCACCCAGGCCCTCCCCAGAGGGAAAGCAGTGCCCCCCTGCCCAGGTACCCCCAAGAGCCCAGCCCCCGGCAACCCCCCCGGGGCCCCAAACCCATACACCCACCTCCACATCAACCCCAAGGCCCCACAAGGTCAGATCCCAGACTACCCACCCTCACTATGTAACGGAGCCGATCAAAGGAGCCCACAGAGATTGATCCAATGTGTCGGCAGATGCTGTTTCAAGACTAATATGATCTAACAGCAGATTTTTATACTGATTAATGCTAAGATTATTTTTATTTTTCCAATTCAGGAGTATGGTTTTCTTTGCGATGCATAAGGCAGTGAAAATCATGCGACATGTATTTTTTTCCAGGGTAACATCTTCCAAGATAGCCAATAAGCAAACAGACGGAGAGAGTGGAATATTACATTTCAGACATTTAGACAAGTCTTCACAAACCTGGACCCAGAACCTCTGAACGGGTGGGCAGAACCAGAGTGCATGGATATAATCATCAGGAATATTGCCTGTGCACTGTGAGCAGTTGTTAGATGATGTAAATCCCATCCTAAACATTCGCTGACCTGTATAATGTACTCTATAAAGAACTTTATACTGTATTAATTGTAAGTTGGAGATTCTAGTCATTTTAAATGTTCTTAAACATATTTGAGACCAGGTGATTTGGTCAAAATTGATTCATAAATCTGACTCCCATTTTGCAACAGGTAACATTATGGAGTCATTGATTCTAGACAATTTCTTGTATATTTTAGATAATAATTTGGGGGATTTAAGATTAAGGAACTCTAACACACATATTGGTGTTTCTAACAAAGTTTTATTAAGCTTAAATTTCTTTTTTATGATAGACTTAATTTGTTGATATTGTAAGAAGTATTTATTTTCAATGTCAAATTGTATTATTAAATTATTAAATGGAATAAGGTCTACACCTTCATATATGTGTTCCAGACGTTCAATTCCCTTGACTCTCCAACCTGGGAAATTTAACATATTATTTTCTTGTAGGATGTCAGGATTGTTCCAGATGGGTGTATGTCTACAGGGGAGTAGTGAAGATTTTGTCATTTTCAAATACTCCCACCATGCTGTCAGAGAAGAGCTAATACTGATGCTTTTAAAGCAAACATGTCTTTTTATATTTGTGCTAATAAACGGTAGATCTGAAATCTTAATATTATTGCATAAAGTTTGTTCTATGTCTATCCAAGTTTCATCTAATGTATTTGGATTTAACCACTTTGAGATATATTGTAACCTATTGGCTAAATAGTAGTGATAGAAGTTGGGAAGTTCTAATCCTCCGGTATCTTTAGATTTCTGTAATGCTTTTAAGCTAATACGTGGAGTTTTGTTTTTCCAAAGGAATTTAGATATCAAAGAGTCCAGTGACTTAAACCATTCAGTTGAAGGTTTATTTGGAATCATTGAGAATAAATAGTTTATTCTCGGCAGGACCATCATTTTTACTGAGGCAACTCTTCCCATAAGTGATATGGGCAGAGATTTCCATCTAGTAAGATCATCTTCAATGTTCTTTAAAATTGGGATATGATTCAATTTTATTAAGTCTTCCAATCTAGGAGAAATATTAATGCCCAAGTATGTAATGTTATCTGATTGTAGTCGTTCATTGAGAGAAGTATTAAACACGCAGTTTATTGGAAGAGCTGTGGATTTTGACCAATTTATAGAATAATCAGAAACTTTTGAGAATGAGTTTATTAATTCGATAACATTAGATATTGACTTTTCTGTGTTCTGAAGAAAAAGTAAAACATCGTCAGCATAAAGACTAATTTTATGTTCTATATTTCTACACAGTATACCTTTAATATCAGCAGTTTGTCTTATTGCTGCTGCTAAAGGTTCAATAAAAATAGCAAATAGTGCAGGTGAAAGTGGACATCCCTGCCTGGTCCCCCTCTGTAAACAGAAGCTTGAAGATATTTGATTATTTGTCCTGACACATGCTCTTGGTGAGTTATATAATATTTTTAACCAATTAATGAAATGGTCCCCAAAACCAAATTTACTCAATGTAGAAAATAAAAATTTCCAGTTTACCCTATCAAATGCTTTTTCTGCGTCCAAAGACAAAATAGCTGTTTCAATATTTTTACTATATGAATACTCTATTAAATTATATAATCTGCGTGTGTTTGTGGTCGAGTGTCTTCCTTTTATGAATCCAGTTTGGTCAGGATAAATAATGAGAGGAATTATTTTCTCTAATCTTTTAGAGAGGACTTTACTAATTATTTTAACATCCACATTAATAAGAGAGATGGGGCGATAACTGGTAGGTAGTACTGGGTCTTTGCCTGGTTTTAATAGTAAACTAATGTTGGCTGAATTCATATGTGTTGGAAATCTGCCATTTTCTTCTGACTCATGTAGCATTCTGTGAAATATTGGTTCCAGGATGTTCCAGAACTCTTTATAAAATTCTGCTGGATATCCATCTGGGCCTGGAGATTTCTTATTAGGCATGTTTTTAATGGCTTCACGGAGCTCATCTGATGTTAATGGTGAGTCTAGTTCTGAAGATTGACTACTGTCTAGTTTTGGAAGTATTACTCTCTTCAAGAATTGATTAATATCTTCATCTGTTGGATTTATTTGTGGAGTGTATAGAGTTTTATAGAAATCTCTAAAAACACTATTTACTTTTTCCTCGTCATAAGTTATGTTACCATTTGTGTCTTTAATACCATATATAGACGTTTTTTCTTTATTTAATTTGAGTTGATTAGCTAAAAAGCTACCGGATTTATTACTGTGTTCAAAATGTTCCAAGCGAAGTCTTTGTACTAAGAATTTGTTTTTTTTGTCAATACATTCATTTAGTTCTAATTTTATCTTGCGTAGTTTTTTCTGTGTTTCCTCTCCTTGTAAACTTTCTAATAATTTGATAGATTTCTCTAATTCCTCAATACGTTTATTTTCTTTTTTCTTTTTGTTTGTTGCGTAGGATATTATTTTCCCTCTCATAACTGTTTTCCCAGCCTCCCAGAGTGTACACGCAGATGTACCTGGCAAGTCATTAAACTCTAAATACGATGTCCATTCATTTTTAAAGTATTGTATAAATTCTTCATCCATAAGCAGTGAGGTATTTAATCTCCAGTTTATACTTTTTGGGATTTCTTTCTTATTATCTAAATTTAAAGTAACTGGTGCATGATCGCTGACAGCAATAGGGTGTATCTTAGTGTCTGAAATGTTGGTCAGCAATGAGTTGCTGATTATAAAATAATCCAGACGAGAGTAAGAGTGATGCACATGTGAAAAGAAAGAATACTCTTTACTATTAGGGTGAAGAGACCGCCATGCATCGCAGAGTCCATAATCACTCATGTAC
>NW_023621168.1:0-5770 GCF_014905685.2 Nematolebias whitei
TAAATAATATTTAAACAATACATGTTAGTTTATAAATTTTTTCACAATTTTCCCCCCTTTTGTTCCAAAGGAACAACAAAATAAGAAAACAAAGTGAATAAAATATATATATATATAAGTATAGACTTTGAAAGGGATAAACATCAAGTTCAGTGCATCACTTGTGGTTTGGCACAGGACCATCATAAACTTCAAATGGAAGTTGCAAGAGCTGTTTTTTTGGGTTACAGACCCTGTTTAAAAGCTTATGCGTACAGGTAAGAAACTTCAATTTAATTCAAAACATGAAAATATACAAAGAACATAAAGGAGGGCATACTGTTTTAGTCAAAAAGTATTAACATAAAATATAAAAAGAAGAAAACATAAAATTTTTATTTAAAGCATAAAACCAAAATATGAAAGATTAAAAAATGTCTTTTAGTTCTGGAAATGTTGTCCAGTGTACTCATGGTCTTCTGGTCTAAGCCTAAGAATACAACTTTGGACGACTAAGACTACTAAATCTAGGAATTCTAGTCTAGATGGAATGGGTGAAGTTTCAGTCATCTAAGAGTAAAATAAAACCAACAACTAAAACGGAAATGTATGCAAAGAATGCAAAAAGTTTCCACTGGTACCGCATGGAGTTCATGATGGTTGTTTGTCTGTTGGGTATCAAACGTCTATCTGTTCTGCCTGCCTGATCAGTTGGAGGGTCTAGGTACCCCGCCGCCCTCACTGTGAGCCTGAGCTCTATCAGTGGGTGGTGAACGTGAGTGGCGTAGATTCCTCGTGGGTATCAAGCCTTTCAGACTCCGATACTTGTTGCACCCGCGGTGGCACCCAGCTCTTAAGCTCTGGTGCTTCTTTTCCTCTAGGCTAGTTCTTGATATCCTGGTTTCCGTCCGGTTGAAGAGGGGCAATGGGGACGCTGCCTCACCTGGTTTTGACGCCAGTGAGTGTGCTGTCCTGGTTCTGTTAGGTTTGGTCGTGGCCTAACAGACCGCTGCCTCAGCTACCCGTTGGTGCTGAGTGACTCTTCGGTTCTTGAGCTTGAGGTGGGAGCCCTTGTTCGTCCACAAGGGTCCTTTGGTGCTCGGCGGGATTCGGCCCGCGGAGTTATCTTCATGTAAAGTCCTCAGAACTGTATCAGTTTGATTAAACATTCTAAATGACGTGTGTGTATTGGGACAAAACTAAAATCAGTTTGACGCGTCTTCTGTTCTTCACGGTCAGGGCTGGTAATCTTCCGTCCTTACCCGATCCACCCGACCGACTTCAGGCAGAGCGGAGACTTCTTCTCCGATGTTTGCTACTGCCTTTTCCAACCAGAACAAAGGGGCAAAGAATGAGCTCCCACGAAGGTCCTGTCACCTCCTCCAGGTGTAGTGGGGAGCTGTCTTCAGATCATCCTCCATGTGGACCAGCGATCGATTCCTCTCCTCTGCAGGGATGCCCTGGTGGGGTCGTACAGGTGCCACTCTCCTTCTGGGGACCGATGACATATGATGTTCTGTCCACCACCTGGTGGGGTCTTGTCCTGTCCCTTTTTTCAGCAGGACTCAGTCTGATGTGAGTTTGTCTCCTCGGTCAGAGTTCCTCCCTCCTGATGAGAAAAGCTGGACACGAAAGCTCGCGAATTGTTAAACACCCTGCATGGCCTTTTGATTATTCTATCTGTGGGATCCATGACCTGGGCCTGGAAAAACTGACTGTGGTTACTTCTGTAGTGAATGAAACCTATTTCTGAATTATTGGACACCCTGATGGTTACTATTGCTACTGATAGGTGTATTATTAAACTGTAATGTTATCCTAAAACAGAATTAGTAAAACTAAAATAAAATGCTATTCTTACATGCATCTGTTCACTTGAAGCTGAATTGTGTTACATACTGGACTTCTCCAGGTATACCTGTGTGCTCTCATCCCATCTGTCACCCTTACAAGCCTTCGTCGTCAACCGGTCTACCTACAATTAAAATTAAACATACACAATACAACAATAACAATAATAATCATCCACGCCGGCCCCTCTTCCTGTGGAATTAAATCGCTTGCGCCAACAGCATCAATCAAAATACAATATAACTTAAAGGCTTAACCAACTGACATACAACATTGTGAGAGAAAAAATATTTCATCTTCCATCCTCCATCCAGGTACCTGTCTGTGCTAGAGAAGGGAAGAATAGCAAGGAAGAAACAGAGAGAAAGGGAAAAAATAACCTCAGGCTAGGGGCGTCCCCCTTTCTGGAATCTGTACACATTACAACAAAGAGAAAAAAAAATACTTCTGTTAACCTGATATACATATATACAAGTGCAACGTGTTATGTAGGTTTCTGATTTATTCATTTCCCACTGTCAATTTGATTACCCTACATGATATGATCTTTTAATCGCCTCAGAAGAAGTTAATTTTGTATAATTTGTAATGATCTATGAACTGCTTCCTGCTCAGAGCTGCCTACACACCTCCCCCCTTTTTGAAACGGCATTGTTTCAAATCTGAAGCACTACCGTCTGCAATCCACTAACACTCAGATTGAGTATTAGTTACAGAACTAAAAATATGGTGTAGTTTTAAACTTCCCACTACTGTTATTCAACCCAGGTTTTGCAAACAATTACCCAACTACAACCCAAGCTCCCCTATAAATTAGCAAAAGTTAATCATTGAATAAATTTCTTCTCTTGTATCAAACCAGACCCACCAAAATTAGCCCCTTCAAGGCAAAGACAATCATCCAGTGTTATTTTAGAAAACCTTAGTGAACTGCATCCAAATCAGGTCTCAGGTTTCTCCTGAATGAGACTTCCTGACCTGTATAAACGGAAAGTTAAAATCAATATTTTCGTTCAGGGGTGTGGAGCATTTGAGGTAATAAAACAATTTCCATCTCAGAGCAGTCAGAGCAGGTCGATTCGTCTAGCACTCCCACCTCTGTACGTCTGTGTCCTGTTGTGGCACCTGTTTTAAAATGAGTCTATGTGAGTGATTATTATCAAAGCCAGCTGCAGTTTTTGATCCTGACCCCAAAGTGCCTAGAAAACCATCACAGACCAAAATGTGGGGTTGACACCTCCGTCCGGCTGCAGTTGATGTTAGTGACCTTGGGCAGAGTGACCACCAGTTCGTCGTTCAGCCTTTCAGTCCCCAGATGCGTCTCCCGTCTGATTGAAGACCAGCTCAGTTTTGTGCAGCAGTTCATATCTCAGCATACCGCAAGTCGTGACTGGATGTTCTTGCTGTGTACAAACTCCATCACCCCCTCTGGACAGTTAGTTCAGTTTGCTCTTGGACTGTTAGATCTTTGAAAAGTCACGTTACTTGGCTGAAAAGTTCTTTGTTGCTTTGTCAGATGTGCCCGACTGACAACTTATTTGAACCGTCCCATTGCGTCCCATTGGTCAGTTTCACAGACCCCAACGTCAGCGCCCACCTGAACACATCTGTATCCGATCCGGCCCCCGGCACTCGAGAGTCCTGATCAAAACTCAGATGGATGCTGTATGCAGTTAAATGCTACCTTCCATGTTTTGTGGGCCTAAGTAGACTCATCTTCCCACTCCAAAGTTCTGTCATCTCTAGCTGCAGAGAAGAAAAGAAATAATCAAATTATTAAAACCAGATTCAACATTCAGCTGTTATCCACATTAATTGTTAGTTAGCAAGTTTTATTCTGGGACCACAGCGTTTACCCCAACGGAGTCATTCTGGTGTTCTGGATCGTACAATAGATGTTTTAACCGCTCAATTACACAAGAGTGAAAGCTTTAATTAAACACTGCACAAGCCAATTCTTTACGCCTACTGCATAAAATATTCCCCTCCAAACAATGTCCTCCATCTTGTAGAGTATGTGTGTTGACACATCACCTGACAGTGAAGTCCACTCCCAGGGCCACATTAACGTCCAGACCTTGTAAATTTAGGCAGCATGTCAATATGTAATCACTTATTGTAATCATCTCTTGTCATAACTATGCTTTCCCACTGTATCACAAACAAGATACTTTTAATACCAATCAATTAAGACTATGTATACCCTTCAAGACATCACAGAGTCCATTATCACTGCACAAAAACGTGTACATGCCCTTTGTTCACAAAGTACAACTTCTTAAACTCACCATGTACACCTCTCTGTTGTCCTTTTGCACTCCCAGGACCTGTGTGAAGTCTCAAATAATAAAGTTAAAATCACGGCGTTTACCCACTAGAATTGTCGTCGTCCCCTAAATAACCTAGTCCCTGCAGCTCTCAGAAGGAAACAGCTCCCAAATGCTAAACATTTCCAATCCGTGATCAACTCATGTGGACTGATTTCTTAAACTGAAGTTTTTCAATTCGAATACACTTAAGATTGATTTATTTAACCCAAGTATTTACAATTTGAGTTTAGTTATGGCTGTATAATTTAATCTATTTTTTTTCAATTTGAGTTTAGTTTCCTAACGTATTTAACTTTTCCAATTTGAGTCCGGCAAGGTATTGTTTGACCAGAATAAAATTCTATATTTTACAAGTGTCAAGGATTTTGTCCCTTACTCATTTTAATCTGTTGTTTCGCAGTTGAGTTTAAAACCTGAGTTTATTGTCAATTCCAAGAAGAAAGTCAATCTAATTTGTTCAGGACCACCAAGGCCACCCCTACAATATTTCTCTTCCACTCGTTCGCTTTGACATCTCAACCCTCTACTGTCCAAGCTGACTCCAAGATGATTCAACCTTCTCCAGCAGACTCACTCTGACTCCATCTCCTGGTTAAATACAGCTCGTACACGTGATGTCCCCTCTTTCCTTGAGATTCAAACCATTCTCTGTTTCAGAGTTCACTGCCTCCTTCCTATCATACAGAAAATTGTTTCGTTTAACCTTGTGTCTGCTCCCATCGCCGTTTCTGTCTGGCCTCCGACGGCTATCAGCAAATATTTGAAAGATCTTCAGCTATCCCTGTTCCCATATCAGATACCATTTAGCTGTGACACGCCAATCAGCTATATTTTAAATTAATCCAACTTGTACAGCCTAAATCATTAAAAATCAAGCTCTACCCCCTTAATTCTGGTACATAAAGCTCATTTCCGCTTGTTTGTGCTAGTGGCCCTCTGATCTAAAACTAATTACCTCCTGTTCATTTTGATACTCCCTATAAATCATGCAATTTGCCTCTGATATGATCCTATAGATTGTCCACAGGCTTCACCTGTACCACATTCATGAGTTCCACACCTGATAACAACATTCACACACCCAGGCATTCAAATATGTTATTGTCATTCCCTCCTGGCCGCAGCCTTAATAAAACAAACACAAGTCTGGTACGGAACAACCCAGCGGCCAGACCCGTCCTTGCCTCACAGCAGCGCCCCCTTCCGGTCAGGACACGGAAGCACCGATCACACAAGACACCTCTGACGCAGAAACGAAGACAAAACAAAACACGCATAAGCCTTCACCTCGTGTGTGGAACAAAGAAACGCTCCCTTCCCCCACACGAGTGCTTTACCACACACACGCGGCTCCCATTTTTATCTTTAAGACGAAACTATTTTATTTCCTCAGCCGTCTTTATAAAGACGAGCCTACACTCGGTTTTCCTAGAGAAAACTTACCTCGGTTTTCCTAAAGAAAACTTACCTCGGTTTTCCTAAAGAAAACTTACCCTCGGTTCCTACTCTAATTTTCAGAACTTACACTCGGTCCTCCTAATGAGAACTTACCTCGGCTTTCCTAAATGAAAGCTTACTTATTTTATGAGAGAGCGATCTTTTTGACGGAG
>NW_023621169.1:0-5768 GCF_014905685.2 Nematolebias whitei
AAGACAACAGACATTTGAACCAAACTATATTTTGCCATGTAAAGCTAACTTAACCCAAGTTAGAAATGGAAAAGTAGTTTGGAACCCTTTTCTATAGGCTTAAACCCCTGTAGTTACCCCTTTTCAGCATGCTCCACCCCTTAACTGGTAGTCGTAGCTGTTCCCAACCATAATAGCTTACACACCAGGTGCATATAGTTTAAGGCCTTATGTAAAATCCCCTTCATAAGCCCACCTTAAACCACATAATTGCATGACACATTGAACCAGAACGGCACAGGCTGGACGTCGCTGGAGACGACCTTCGCTGGAGGCGACCTGCAATCCTGACGTTGGTCTCCACTCTTCATCCGGTGGCCGCTTCTTCAGTTCAATCCAAGGGTACCCCTCTGTATGCTGATTAATCAACACTTCCAATCGTTGTGGATTTACCATTGTGGATTATATGACTTTTTCCAGTGGATTACAGACTCTGTTTCCAAGGGGTTAAAGCATTGCTACAATGGAATTATCGAGACGATATGGAATTATAATCAACACAATGGAATTACCAAGAACATTGTGGGATTACCTTGACTTTTGTTTTCCTTGCTGGATTACTTTTGACTTTTGTTTTCCTTGCTGGATTACTCTTGACTCTTGTTTCTTTGCTGGATTACATCAAGCTTCAAGGACAATCGACGACGTAAGTCCATAGTTGGAATTCATCTCCATGGACAGGTGATGATTTCCAAAGGGGGGACTGTAGTGGACTAAGCCTACGTCGAAACCCAGTCTAAGGTCAAAACTCTTGACCTTTAGAACCTTGTGGGACAGAAGCTGTCATTTCATGTATTTGACTCCATAAATACAGGTTCACCCATCCTGAGACTTTCTTTCTTGAAGATTCAAGTGAAAAGAACACTCTCTTTTTATTATCATTACTATCTTACAAATGTTGATAATCAAAGTGTCTTAGTTCAAACCATTTTAGATGTTGCAGTGAACTAATCAATTTTATTAACTGAGTAATGATTTTATTCTCATGTTAAAAGCTGTGCAGAGTTTATGCATTTTTCTGATTTCTGCTTTTGAATGAGCAAGTGTGTGCGTTTACAAGGTTACAGTCAAACGAAAAACAAGTTGTTATGTTAAAACTGTCATGTTTTAGAATCCTCTCAGACGTAAATAGAGATGTTTTGCACCTGTTTCTTAAGGCACGCCAAAACAGAACCCTCTCGGTCTGTGAGAACATTTCTGAGCTGTCTCATAACAATTCTCGCTGTCTCTAACCTCTTACGTCACAAAAACACACCCCTTCTGGTCGTTTCTGACCAATGAAAAATCCCAAAAAGTGAACCGGGAAAGAGTCTTTAAAATGTCAGTACTTCCTGGTCTACACAGACTCACAGGGACACGGAGAGACTCACAGACACAGAGTTACAGAGTTTTCGGAGAGTTCGAGAGTTCAGAGTTCTGGAGTTCTGATGGAGTGCTGTGGGAGTTCCTGGCATGACAACGAAGCTCTTCCGAGTTCCATGGGATTATAACATTTTCCACTGAGGTGAATGTGTGTCGAACAGAGCCTCGCCACTACTTCTGACGGGCAACAGCCATTCTAAGGAGACGCTGGACCGGTAGCGTTAACGGAACACCATATCTGCTGATTATCATCAGAGAGGTAATGGGTCAAGTTTCCTACCAAGCGTACCGAGGCGAGCTGGGCTTCTGATGGAGAGTGTCGGTTCTGGCGAACATTCCTCCCCTCCCATTCAATCTTAACTCCCTCTAAACTTCTTCCCATCTTTAAACTTTTCTATCAAGTAGAAATTCTCCCAGATATTTAGAAATGTCTGTGTAAAGTGCTTACCCACATTCATGTGGGTAAAAGATCATAGTTGTACAGTTATAAATGTCTGTTGGTGCAGCAACGGAGAAATCATGGCCGTATGATTTTTCCTGATTGATTGCTTTGTTGTTATTTTCATAATTTGCCAAATTAATGTAAATGTTTGATGTTAAATTTGATTCTGTAAATAAATGACCGCATTCATTTTGATGGGTCAAATTTAAATGACGTCTCACTTTGCATTTCCTTAAATTCAGTGCACGTTTTATTCAGTCCAGAAAAATGAGGAACTCGCGTTAAATGATGAATACATCCCAGCATCTGTTCATCTACAAATTGGTGGCCCGTACGGGACAGAACTGCCCCGATATGTACCTCTTCACCCTTATCAGCCGCCCCCATCTCAGGTGGGGTTCGACCTGCACCGGTATGCACCTCCTCCTCCTGACGCCAGGCAGTCAACTCCACCCCCATCTCGGAGGGTGGGGACAGACCTGCACCAATATGCACCTCCTCCTACCAACCCTTATCAGCCACCCCCACCCCCACCATGGGCAGTAGGGGCAGGACTTGATCAGTCTGCACCACCAGTCACACAAGTTAGACCGGTGATACAGTCTCCTTCAATGGATGACTTGCAGAAAATCTCAAAATATGTGCAACGCTTCGTTCCCGGCCCTATGGGGTCCGCAGGAACAAAAGCGTATCTCAAAGATCTGGAGTTCAGATTGAGATCTTATCCTAATGCTACGGTAGACGATAAGATAAGTCTGATACGGCTCACTTCAGACAGAGAGGTGTTCACCTTCATCGAGCGTCTACCTGATGCAACGAGGAGGGATTACAACCTTCTGTGTGAAGCTTTGATCAGAGAGTACGACCCCTGCACGGGGCCTGCTGGTTTTCCAGCTGCAGACAAGGTCACGCAGGGCAAGACTGAACATCCAAAAGTTTATTACAAAAGAATCTTCCAAGCCTATTTTGGTAACAGAAATGAGACCGGAATGGAAGAAGATGATGGTTTTAAGTTTGTTTTCAGCAAAAATCTCCACTCTGATTTTAAAAAATCAGTACAAATGATGGCAAATTTCAGAGAAAAATCCATCAGTGAGATTAAACAGTGTGCTGTGAATGTGTTTGAAGCATGTTCTCATGCTAAGACGCCCATAGAAGTGTTTCCTAGTGTAAAGGTTAAACCCCTCCCTCTTGAACTAGAAGGACGACGTGCTTCGCCGCCTCCTCCTAAGAAGAAAGAGAGAAAACAGTCTGTTCAAGCTAACAAACCGCGTACTGAAGGTGCACGCTGGGACAAAAAGGCTCCTCTTTCAGAGGAAGCCAGTGATTATCGAAAAAGGGGTGAGCGCAGGACGCAACGATATGAGAAACCATATCCGCAGGGGCAGTACGTAAAGGAAACCCCGCAAGACGTACCTGACCGTCCCCCACCTCGGACGAAACGAACCGAGGCGAAAAAATCACAAAAGTTCCAGAAACAAGGCCCCACACCTCTGAGCTCGGAAGAGACAGAGAAACTACGCAAGTTGTTAGAGACTTTGAAACACACTGACACGGGAACCCAACCGGGAGCACTTTGCAGTGATGTAATTCCTATTACATCTGAGGGCGCGAATGACAACATAACAGATGTCGGTGGAACACACCAAGACGTTGCTGTGGTTGCCTCAAACAACCCCTCATCGGAAGAAGGGGGGGTAAACACACACACGAACGATGACGTGTCATCGCAGGCTGAACACTCAGAAACAGCTTCTGCTGTGCTGACGGTTCAGGCAAACCAAAATTACACAGATAAGTCTGAACGCGTGAAAAAGCGTCAGAAAAAACCCAAGAGGTTTCTGTGTAACTTTATCAGAAAGGGGGTCGCCAAAAAGGCGTACCTGTCAGTAACACTTGAAGGTGTCCTCACACACGAAGCACTCTTGGACGGTGGGGCAGACATAACAATCATGTCAGCTAAACTGTTCGAGGAGCTGAGGACGGCCGCTGCCGGTGTTAACAGGATAATACCTCTCTCTGAATGTGCTATAGAAATGCAGGGTCTCTCAGAAATGAAAACAACCCTGACAGCTATAGCAATGGTTCACATGCAGATTGGCAATATGACACTGTACCACCCGGTACACGTGACCCATGTTGACTCATTCCCATTTTTGGTTGGCCAGGATTTTATAAATCGCTTCGGCGCGATTATAGATTATGGTGATCAAACAATGTGGACAACAGTGAGCAACCCACTGCCAATCGATACACCTCCGGAGTGTGACACAGACTGCCCAACAGCAGGTACCGCGGAAGGCGCACAGGACCCCTCAGCCGAGGACACGAGCCCGGTGAGTACTCCTCTGACACCATGTGAAACCAAAGAAACCCAAGTGATCCAAACTCTGACTCAACAAGACAGCCTCCTCTGTGAGCTGGAGCAGTCAGAGTCCACCACACACTACCTACCACTGGTAGTTAAGGGTGTAGAGATCCAAGGGTCCCACACCAACGATGCTGTTCTGTCTCTGTGGACAGATAAATCAGCAATTAACCGAGCTTTCTACGAAACCTTGGTTCACAAACACGTTGGTCTAGAACTAATTAAAAAAGCTTTCCGCTTTCCATTAGTTCCCAATAGTTCACAGGTAATGACCGCAGAAGGAGTCATTAACCTAAAACTGAACTGGAATCAACGAGAACTGGTTCACCCGTTTCTCGTTATCCAAAACTTACCACATGCATCCTACATAGGCTCTGACATTTTGGTAAGGTTAGGTGTCCACGTGGACACCATCAACAAGGTGCTGTGGTCCCTGAAACCAGCCACAAAGGATACTCCTGTGCTAGACACAGCGAGCCTTAAGGCTGGGCAGACCATTCCAGAGGCCTGCCAAGTTGCTAGCAACCAAGACACCACAGTACCACCTCAGGTGATAAACCTAATGGTGCGAATCCACATCATAGCTGGACAAGCTATTAGCCATAAACAGGCATATTTTCAACCCTCTCCTGCGTTTTTCAACTTGGGACTGTCCGTGGAAGCCACGAACCAGGTGAGTCTTGACTCCAGAACCACATCTATTGCTGTGTGTAACACTGGCATGGATGAGGTGCTGATCCCAAAAAAGACTATGCTAGGTTGGTTGATTTCAACTGACTTTCATGATTTTGAACTAGGCATTCCATTTCTGGGAGGACTCCCAGATAACCTGGTACCGAGTCAAGAAGCTGGGCCAGTATGGTTCACGGAACCAACACAGGCCATAGCTCTTTTCTCAACCAATGATGTCGACCAAGGACCTCAAACCTATGGTGTTTTACCCATAGACAGGCCCGACGACTCAGAAAGGGATTCGTTGGAGCTCCCCAAGGAGCAAGAACCCTTATCAGTCTCATCACAGATTGATCAGGTGGTCGCACAAGCCGACGCTCTGACATCTGATGAAGAAAGAGACAAACTACGCCAAGTTCTTTTGAAATATGAAAAGTCATTTGCAACTGATTCGACAGATTGTGGGTTGACCTCGCTCCACGCAGTGAGAATCCCAACCCCACCCAACGCACCGCCAACATTTGTCAGACAATACAAGATCCCTCTGGCAGCATACCAACCTGTCCAGGAGATCATTGATGACCTTTTGGTCAAAGGTATAATCAGACAATGTAATAGCACCTACTCTGCGCCTCTATGGCCAGTTTTAAAACCAAATGGTAAGTGGAGACTTACCATAGACTACAGGAAGCTAAATAAACAAGTACCTTTATCCAGGTGGCCAATGACTCAGCTCCATCAGGAACTGCCAAAGGTCACCGACGGTAAGTACTTCTCGACCCTCGACGTCGCCTCTGGTTTTTGGACCATCCCTGTGCGCGCCGAGGACCAACACAAACTAGCTTTCACTTTTGGCAGCCGACAATACACCTTTACCAGGTGTCC